>NC_069503.1:2606897-2630686 GCF_027579735.1 Bombina bombina
GATCCATATCTCGGGAGCTTGGCATTCTGACGAGAAGCCATAAGATCCAGCTCCGGTCTGCCCCAACTGAGAATCAGAGCGGCAAAGACCTCCGGATGGAGTTCCCATTCCCCTGGATGAAACGTCTGCCTGCTGAAAAAATCTGCTTCCCAGTTGTTTACACCTGGGATGTAGATTGCTGACAGATAACAAGAATGAGCCTCCGCCCACCGAAATATCTTGGATACTTCTGTCATCACTAAGGAACTCCTTGTTCCTCCTTGATGATTGATGTAAGCCACAGTCGTGATGTTGTCTGACTGAATCGGATAAATTTGGCCGAAGCCAACAGAGACCAAGCCTGCAGCACATTGAATAATGCTCTTAATTCCAAAAAATTGATGGGAAGAAGAGACTTTGACCGAGTCCACACACCCTGAGCCTTCAGGGAATTCCAAACTGCATCCCATCCCAGTAGACTGGCATCCGTTGTCACTATCACCCATGAGGGTCTGCGGAAGCATGTCCCTTGGGATAGATGATCCAGCAACAACCACAATAGGAGAGAGTCCCTTGCTCTCTGGTCTAGATTAATTTGAGGAGACAAAGTGGTATAGTCTCCAATCCATTGACAAAGCATAATTACCTCCGAGCACTAAGCCACTGACGGCAGAGGGGTTGTCTGAAAAGCTCGGTATTTGTTCAGAATCTTTAATATACTGACCTCCGTCAAAAAGATTCGATTAGATTTCCCAAGAAAGGAACCCTTGTCCTTGGAACTAGCTAACTCTTTTCCAGATATACCTTCCACAGGAAGGATAGAACAAAGTTAGTGTGAGACTTTGCTAGCTGATAAGACGCCTGGATCAGATATCGTCCAGATAAGGTGTCACTGCAATGCGTCGCGGCCTTAGAACCGCCAGTAGAGACCCCAGAACCCTTTGAAAATTCTGGTCGTCGTGACCAAACCGAAGTAAGAGTCACGAACTGAAAATGTACGTCCGTGGATAAGACCATGAAGATATGCATCCTTTAGACCCACGGTAGACATAAAATGACCCTCCTGGATCAATGGAAGAATGGTACGAATAGTTTCCATCCTGAAAGATGGAACTCTGAGAAACTCGTTTAGACACTTGAGATATAAGATAGGTCTTTGATAGGAACTAAAAAACAGATTTGAATACACCTGTCCCTGCTCCAGAATTGGAACGGGACAAATTGCTCACATGGAGGATAGGTCTCTTACACAGCGTAAGAACGCCTCTCTCAATCTTCCACAGACAATCGAGAAAGAAGAAACCTTCCTCTGGAAGGAAAATTTCTGAATTTCCAGTTTGCATCCCTGAGACACCAGCTCTAATGCGCAGGGATCCAGACATCTCATATCCAAGCCTTGGTGAAGACAGTCTGCCCTTCATGCTGACTCGCCCTTGTTCCAAGAAAGGAGCCAGGTAGGTATGGCTTGCGAATAGACACCTTCCTGTTTAGAAGAAGAGGAAGATGGGTTTCCCCTAAAATTTTGAAAAACACGAAAATTACTCCGTCGACCCCTCTGACTGAGGGAGGGAAAGACCCTTACCTCCCGTGATGTCAGAAATAATCTCCTGCAGGTCAGGCCCAAACAGGGTCCTCCCTTGATAGAAATAACCAAAGGTTTAGATTTAGATGACACATCTGCAGATCAAGATTTCAACCACAAGGCTCTGCACGCTAAGATGGAAAATCCTGAACTCTTAGCCGTCACTCTGGTAGGCTGCAGAGAAGCGTCTGTAACAAAGGAATTAGCCAATTTAAGAGCTTTAATTCTGTCATGTACCTCTCCAAAGAAGTCTCAGACATAATAGATTCTTCCAGTGCATCACTTCTTCAGGAGACCCTCAATTTCCCTAGGGTCCGTGAAGGCACAATTATCCTCAAAAGGGATACTAGTTCGTGTAGCCAAGAATCCCTGATAGAGGGAGTAGGGTCAAAAAAGGAAATAAATTTGAACAAATCGTAATCAAATTTAACATAGGACACAATACTGTTCTTTTAAATATGAAAATTAACCCTATTCTCGAGTGTGTTTGTTTCACTGAACTAACAAAGAACAGCTGAAATATATATAATACAATGCACACAGAAGACGTTACTGTCTCCTTAATGCTGAAGCAACTCATGCATGTGGGAATTTGCACCATCCTACGTCCCCAAGGATGAGTTAAACAAAAAACAGCCGCAATTCCTGTAATAAAATTTACAGAAGAAATGTTACTGTCTCTTTAAATGTTAAAGGAGCGCTTTATTTCTGACGTGCAGAAAAAACAACAACAATATAAAGACGGCTGTAACTAGACCTTGCTATGTACAATAAAAGCAGTCACTGCAAGAACCGCAGAGCACTGCCTGTGGGACATAATTATTTTGGTCACTTTAATAATTAAATTGTGACAGGGGTTGACTGGTGTCACCAACAACCACCACTTTAGAAGGAGCATGTTAGCACAGGAATAATTGGTACTGTCTCTTTAAATTTTAAAAGAGAACATTTTTTTTTTTCTGTGTATGAACTGCAGAAAAATATTAAAAACTTAGTAATTGTAGCCAGGTCCGACCTGTGAGATGGGAGTATCATGCCACATCCGTACCCTAGCTCCACAGGACCCCCATATTATGGAGGAAATAAACTTCCAGGCATCAAATTTCAGTCCAATTTACCCCTAGTAGAAAACCGCTAAGGTATCACTCCATGCATGAAAAATGTGACAGGGAGACTTAGGCTACCGTCCAAATATTCTTACAACAATTGAAAGCATAACTCTTTGGACCTAACAGAAACTGAGCCATATAGAAGGGGAAACAGGACGCGTATCCTAAGGACCACCACACATGGATGGCGACATAACATATCTCCCGGTCCGCATGTATATTTATTGAACCGCCGGGAGATTTTGCAGAAGCGCGTTAAAGAATAGTGCCCCCAAGAACCGCCCTGCATAGGCAGGTGCACAACAGTTAACTCCCGGGCGACATTGTAAAGTGAATACACTGCAGGAAGTAAAAAAGGGCGCGCAAATAAAATGGTGCTTGTCAAGGACCGCCCTTCATGGGCGTTCACAGACAAAGGCATACAGGCAGCTCCCGGTCGGCATGGCTTGTGTAACCACGGGAGAAGGGAGAGTATGTGAAAGCACCTGATAACAACAGTCACACACAAAAAACTCTCAAGTACCCTTTTGTCATAGTCACGCATGGACTTGATCACAGTCTGCTGGTGCTGTTTACTTTAACCTATTCACCACCAGCTGGCTTTGTACATCGTACAGACATCTCCTCTCCCGGGCGGCATGTTGTCTTATGCAACCGTCGGGAGATGTAATGATTGCCGCCATAACACATAAGAGTGAAAATCATCCCCTTGAAACATAGCCCTTAGGGGAAAACAAGTATGTTCCTCTGTCAGCTCCCTGGCGGCATGTTCTCTTATGCAACCGCCGGGAGATGCGATGATTGCCGCCATAACACATAAGAGTGTAAATCATCCCTTTAAAGCATAGCCCTTAGGGGAAAACAAGTATGTTCCTCTGTCAGCTCCCAGGCGGCATGTTGTTTTAATAAAACCGCCGGGAGAATATAAGCGCTTTGATGAACAATTTGCTGTCTAAAATTTTCCCCCTGAAAGGAGAACTCATACCTGAGGAAAGAGCCCATATGTTGACTAAGGGCTTCCCATTCCCAATGTGAATGGCCAACCTCTACTGAGTCCTGTTCTTCTCCATGCCCAGTAATAAAAAATGGCACTTACCTCTCCATCTGCCGACAGCAAAGGCAGCTCCCAGGCGTGTGAAATCCTACTGCTCACATGGACCTGAGGATGACAAGGAAAATACCAAGTAATATCCCTCAGATTTTTCCACCAGATAGGGCAGCAACAGTAGATGGAAGGCGAAGTGAGAATTATGTCCCACAAGTTTCCATTGCCTTAAAGCCACCAAATGCTTCTCTTTTTTATGACTGAAGAAACTGATCTGGTCTAAGCTACACCCCAGCACAAAGTAGTACTCAGTGGCACTACTTATATAATAAACTCTTGATTGAAGATTCTAAACTAACACCTCACTTTACCTCTTCCTATTACTAACACAGGCAAAGAGAATGACTGGAGTGGGAGGGAAGGGAGGAGCTATATATACAGCTCTGCTATGGTGCTCTTAGCCACTTCCTGTTAGCAGGAGGATAAATCCCAAGTAAGGATGAAATCCGTGGACTCATCATATCTTGTAAAAGAAAAAAATTATATATATATGTGTGTGTGTGTGGTGTATGTATATGTATATGTATATATATAGAAACATAGATATTGACGGCAGATAAGAGCCATAGGCCCAGCAAGTCTGCCCGACCTTACCTAACAGTATAAACTTATCTAGTTCGTAGGATAGCCCTATGCTTGTCCCATGCATTTTTAAAGTCCCCCACAGTGTTTGTTGCTACTACCTCTTGAGGAAGTTTATTCCATAAATCAATCACTCTTTCGGTAAAGAAGTGCTTCCTCAAATTACTCAACCACAGGGCTTTACAAACCCCGAGTACCAGGGAGTCATAGTAACTACAAATGTACTACTGGATCCTTATACAGGGAGTGCAGAATTATTAGGCAAATGAGTATTTTGACCACATCATCCTCTTTATGCATGTTGTCTTACTCCAAGCTGTATAGGCTCGAAAGCCTACTACCAATTAAGCATATTAGGTGATGTGCATCTCTGTAATGAGAAGGGGTGTGGTCTAATGACATCAACACCCTATATCAGGTGTGCATAATTATTAGGCAACTTCCTTTCCTTTGGCAAAATGGGTCAAAAGAAGGACTTGACAGGCTCAGAAAACTCACAAATAGTGAGATATCTTGCAGAGGGATGCAGCACTCTTAAAATTGCAAAGCTTCTGAAGCGTGATCATCGAACAATCAAGCGTTTCATTCAAAATAGTCAACAGGGTCGCAAGAAGCGTGTGGAAATAAATAACTGCCCATGAACTGAGAAAAGTCAAGCGTGCAGCTGCCAAGATGCCACAAGTTTGGCCATATTTCAGAGCTGCAACATCACTGGAGTGCCCAAAAGCACAAGGTGTGCAATACTCAGAGACATGGCCAAGGTAAGAAAGGCTGAAAGACGACCACCACTGAACAAGACACACAAGCTGAAACGTCAAGACTGGGCCAAGAAATATCTCAAGACTGATTTTTCTAAGGTTTTATGGACTGATGAAATGAGAGTGAGTCTTGATGGGCCAGATGGATGGGCCCGTGGCTGGATTGGTAAAGGGCAGAGAGCTCCAGTCCGACTCAGACGCCAGCAAGGTGGAGGTGGAGTACTGGTTTGGGCTGGTATCATCAAAGATGAGCTTGTGGGGCCTTTTCGGGTTGAGGATGGAGTCAAGCTCAACTCCCAGTCCTACTGCCAGTTTCTGGAAGACACCTTCTTCAAGCAGTGGTACAGGAAGAAGTCTGCATCCTTCAAGAAAAACATGATTTTCATGCAGGACAATGCTCCATCACACGCGTCCAAGTACTCCACAGCGTGGCTGGCAAGAAAGGGTATAAAAGAAGAAAATCTAATGACATGGCCTCCTTGTTCACCTGATCTGAACCCCATTGAGAACCTGTGGTCCATCATCAAATGTGAGATTTACAAGGAAGGAAAACAGTACACCTCTCTGAACAGTGTCTGGGAGGCTGTGGTTGCTGCTGCACGCAATGTTGATGATGAACAGATCAAAACACTGACAGAATCCATGGATGGCAGGCTTTTGAGTGTCCTTGCAAAGAAAGGTGGCTATATTGGTCACTGATTTGTTTTTGTTTTGTTTTTGAATGTCAGAAATGTATATTTGTGAATCTTGAGATGTTATATTGGTTTCACTGGTAAAAATAAATAATTGAAATGGGTATATATTTGTTTTTTGTTAAGTTGCCTAATAATTATGCACAGTAATAGTCACCTGCACACACAGATATCCCCCTAAAATAGCTATAACTAAAAACAAACTAAAAACTACTTCCAAAACTATTCAGCTTTGATATTAATGAGTTTTTTGGGTTCATTGAGAACATGGTTGTTGTTCAATAATAAAATGAATCCTCAAAAATACAACTTGCCTAATAATTCTGCACTCCCTGTATGTAGCACACATTATATACGTGCTGGGATGGTACTACTAGCTTGTCATTATGTAGCACACATTATATACGCGCTGGGACTGTACTACTAGCTCGTCATTATGTAGCACACATTATATACGTGCTGGGACTGTACTACTAGCTCATCATTATGTAGCACACATTATATACGTGCTGGGACTGTATGACTAGCTAGTCATTATGTAGCACACATTATATACGTGCTGGGACTGTACTACTAGCTCGTCATTATGTAGCACACATTATATACGTGCTGGGAGTGTACTACTAGCTCGTCATTATGTAGCACACATTATATACGTGCTGGGACTGTACTACTAGCTTGTCATTATGTAGCACACATTATATACGTGCTGGGACTGTACTATTAGCTAGTCATTATGTAGCACACATATACGTGCTGGGACTGTACTACTAGCTCGTCATTATGTAGCACACATACACGTGCTGGGACTGTACTACTAGCTCGTTATTATGTAGCACATATTATATACGTGCTGGGACTGTACTACTAGCTCGTCATTATGTAGCACACATTATATACGTGCTGGGACTGTACTATTAGCTAGTCATTATGTAGCACACATATACGTGCTGGGATGGTACTACTAGCTCGTCATTATGTAGCACACATACACGTGCTGGGACTGTACTACTAGCTCGTTATTATGTAGCACATATTATATACGTGCTGGGACTGTACTACTAGCTCGTCATTATGTAGCACACATTATATACGTGATGGGACTGTATTATTAGCTAGTCATTATGTAGCACACATTATATACGTGCTGGGACTGTACTACTAGCTCGCCATTATTATGTAGCACACATATAAGTGCTGGGACTGTACTACTAGCTCGTCATTATGTAGCACACATATACGCGCTGGGACTGTACTACTAGCTCGTCATTATTATGTAGCACACATATACGTGCTGGGACTGTACTACTAGCTCGTCATTATGTAGCACACATTATATACGCGCTGGGACTGTACTACTAGCTCGTCAATATGTAGCACACATTATATACGTGCTGGGACTGTACTACTAGCTCGTCATTATGTAGCACACATTATATACGTGCTGGGA
The DNA here is from genome assembly GCF_027579735.1 of Bombina bombina. Classification (NCBI taxonomy): domain Eukaryota; kingdom Metazoa; phylum Chordata; class Amphibia; order Anura; family Bombinatoridae; genus Bombina; species Bombina bombina. Next base: position 2,614,155 of record NC_069503.1, read on the forward strand.
CTGTACTACACACATTATATACGTGATGGGACTATTATTAGCTAGTCATTATGTAGCACACATTATATACGTGCTGGGACTGTACTACTAGCTCGCCATTATTATGTAGCACACATATACGCGCTGGGACTGTACTACTAGCTCGTCATTATTATGTAGCACACATATACGTGCTGGGACTGTACTACTAGCTCGCCATTATTATGTAGCACACATATACGCGCTGGGACTGTACTACTAGCTCGTCATTATTATGTAGCACACATATACGTGCTGGGACTGTACTACTAGCTCATCATTATTATGTAGCACACATTATATACGCGCTGGGACTGTACTACTAGCTCGTCAATATGTAGCACACATTATATACATGCTGGGATGGTACTACTAGCTCGTCATTATGTATCACACATTATATACGTGCTGGGACTGTATTACTAGCTCGTCATTATGTAGCACACATATACGTGCTGGGATGGTACTACTAGCATGTCATTATGTAGCACACATTATACGTGCTGGGACTGTACTACTAGCTCGTCATTATGTAGCACACATTATATACATGCTGGGATGGTACTACTAGCTCGTCATTATGTAGCACACATTATATACGTGCTGGGACTGTACTACTAGCTCGTCATTATGTAGCACACATTATATACGTGCTGGGATGGTACTACTAGCTCGTCATTATGTATCACACATTATATACGTGCTGGGATGGTACTACTAGCTCGTCATTATTTAGCACACATACGTGCTGGGACTGTACTACTAGCTTGTCATTATGTAGCACACACATACGTGCTGGGACGGTACTACTAGCTCATTATGTAGCACACATATACGTGCTGGGACTGTACTACTAGCTTGTCATTATGTAGCACACATTATATACGTGCTGGGACGGTACTACTAGCTCGTCATTATGTAGCACACATTATATACGTGCTGGGACTGAACTACTAGCTCGTCATTATGTAGCACACATATACGTGCTGGGACTGTACTACTGGCTCGTCATTATGTAGCACACATTATATACGTGCTGGGACTGTACTACTAGCTAGTCATTATGTAGCACACATTATATACGTGCTGGGATGGTACTACTAGCTCGTCATTATGTAGCACACATTATATACGTGCTGGGACTGTACTACTAGCTCGTCATTATGTAGCACACATTATATACGTGCTGGGACTGTACTACTAGCTCATCATTATGTAGCACACATTATATACGTGCTGGGACTGTACTACTAGCTCGTCATTATGTACCACACATTATATACGTGCTGGGATGGTACTACTAGCTCGTCATTATGTAGCACACATACACGTGCTGGGACTGTACTACTAGCTCGTCATTATGTAGCACATATTATATACGTGCTGGGACTGTACTACTAGCTCGTCATTATGTAGCACACATTATATACGTGCTGGGACTGTACTACTAGCTCGTCATTATGTAGCACACATTATATACGTGATGGGACTGTATTATTAGCTAGTCATTATGTAGCACACATTATATACGTGCTGGGACTGTACTACTAGCTCGCCATTATTATGTAGCACACATATAAGTGCTGGGACTGTACTACTAGCTCGTCATTATGTAGCACACATATACGCGCTGGGACTGTACTACTAGCTCGTCATTATGTAGCACACATATACGTGCTGGGACTGTACTACTAGCTCGTCATTATTATGTAGCACACATTATATACGCGCTGGGACTGTACTACTAGCTCGTCAATATGTAGCACACATTATATATATGCTGGGATGGTACTACTAGCTCGTCATTATGTATCACACATTATATACGTGCTGGGACTGTATTACTAGCTCGTCATTATGTAGCACACATTATATACGTGCTGGGATGGTACTACTAGCTCGTCATTATGTAGCACACATTATATACGTGCTGGGACTGTACTACTAGCTCGTCATTATGTAGCACACATTATATACATGCTGGGATGGTACTACTAGCTCGTCATTATGTAGCACACATTATATACGTGCTGGGACTGTACTACTAGCTCGTCATTATGTAGCACACATTATATACGTGCTGGGACTGTACTACTAGCTCGTCATTATGTAGCACACATTATATACGTGCTGGGATGGTACTACTAGCTCGTCATAATGTATCACACATTATATACGTGCTGGGATGGTACTACTAGCTCGTCATTATTTAGCACACATATACGTGCTGGGACTGTACTACTAGCTTGTCATTATGTAGCACACACATACGTGCTGGGACGGTACTACTAGCTCATTATGTAGCACACATATACGTGCTGGGACTGTACTACTAGCTCGTCATTATGTAGCACACATTATATACGTGCTGGGATGGTACTACTAGCTCGTCATTATGTAGCACACATTATATACGTGCTGGGACTGTACTACTAGCTCGTCATTATGTAGCACACATTATATACGTGCTGGGACTGTACTACTGGCTCGTCATTATGTAGCACACATTATATACGTGCTGGGACTGTACTACTAGCTCGTCATTATGTAGCACACATTATATACGTGCTGGGACTGTACTACTAGCTCGTCATTATGTAGCACACATTATATACGCGCTGGGACTGTACTACTAGCTCGTCATTATGTAGCACACATTATATACGTGCTGGGACTGTACTACTAGCTCGTCATTATTATGTAGCACACATATATGTGCTGGGACTGTACTACTAGCTCGTCATTATGTAGCACACATTATATACGCGCTGGGACTGTACTACTAGCTCGTCATTATGTAGCACACATATACGTGCTGGGACTGTACTACTAGCTCGTCATTATGTAGCACACATTATATACGTGCTGGGACTGTACTACTAGCTCGTCATTATTATGTAACACATTATATACGTGCTGGGACTGTACTACTAGCTTGTCATTATTATGGAACACATTATATACGTGCTGGGACTGTACTACTAGCTCGTCATTATGTAGCAAACATTATATACGTGCTGGGACTGTACTACTAGCTCGTCATTATTATGTAACACATTATATACGTGCTGGGACTGTACTACTAGCTTGTCATTATTATGGAACACATTATATACGTGCTGGGACTGTACTACTAGCTCGTCATTATGTAGCAAACATTATATACGTGCTGGGACTGTACTACTAGCTCGTAATTATGTAGCACCCATTATATATGTGCTGGGACTGAACTACTAGCTCGTCATTACTATGTAACATTATATACGTGCTGGGACTGTACTACTAGCTTGTCATTATGTAGCACACATTTACGTACTGGGACTGTACTACTAGCTCGTCATTATGTAGCACACATTATATACGTGCTGGGACTGTACTACTAGCTCGTCATTATGTAGCACACATATATGTACTGGGACTGTACTACTAGCTCGTCATTATGTAGCACACATATACGCGCTGGGACTGTACTACTAGCTCGTCATTATGTAGCACACATATACGTGCTGGGACTGTACTACTAGCTCGTCATTATGTAGCACACATTATATACGTGCTGGGACTGTACTACTAGCTCGTCATTATGTAGCACACATTATATACGTGCTGGGACTGTACTACTAGCTCGTTATTATAATGTAACACATTATATACGTGCTGGGACTGTACTACTAGCTCGTCATTATTATGTAACACATTATATACGTGCTGGGACTGTACTACTAGCTCGTCATTATGTAGCAAACATATACGTGCTGGGACTGTACTACTAGCTCGTCATTAAGTAGCACACATTATATATGTTCTGGGACTGTACTACTAGCTCGTCATTATTATGTAACATTATATACGTGCTGGGACTGTACTACTAGCTTGTCATTATGTAGCACACATTTACGTACTGGGACTGTACTACTAGCTCGTCATTATGTAGCACACATTATATACGTGCTGGGACTGTACTACTAGCTCGTCATTATGTAGCACACATATACGTACTGGGACTGTACTACTAGCTCGTCATTATGTAGCACACATATACGCGCTGGGACTGTACTACTAGCTCGTCATTATGTAGCACACATTATATACGTGCTGGGACTGTACTACTAGCTCGTCATTATGTAGCACACATTATATACGTGCTGGGACTGTACTACTAGCTCGTCATTATGTAGCAAACATTATATACGTGCTGGAACTGTACTACTAGCTCGTCATTATGTAGCACAGATTATATACGTGCTGGGACTGTACTACTAGCTCGTCATTATGTAGCAAACATTATATACGTGCTGGGACTGTACTACAAGCTCGTCATTATGTAGCACACATTATATACGTGCTGGGACTGTACTACTAGCTCGTCATTATGTAGCACACATTATATACGTGCTGGGATGGTACTACTAGCTCGTCATTATGTAGCACACATATACGTGCTGGGACTGTATTACTAGCTCGTCATTATGTAGCACACATATACGTGCTGGGACTGTACTACTAGCTCGTCATTATGTAGCACACATATACGTGCTGGGACTGTACTACTAGCTCGTCATTATGTAGCACACATTATATACGTGCTGGGACTGTACTACTAGCTCGTCATTATGTAGCACACATTATATACGTGCTGGGACTGTACTACTAGCTCGTCATTATGTAGCACACATTATATACGTGCTGGGACTGTACTACTAGCTCGTCATTATGTAGCACACATTATATACGTGCTGGGACTGTACTACTAGCTCGTCATTATGTAGCACACATTATATACGTGCTGGGACTGTACTACTAGCTAGTCATTATGTAGTACACATTATATACGTGCTTGGACTGTACTACTAGCTCGTCATTATGTAGCACACATTATATACGCACTGGGACTGTACTACTAGCTCGTCATTATGTAGCACACATTATATAGTGCGGGGACTGTACTACTAGCTCGTCATTATGTAGCAAACATTATATACGTGCTGGGACTGTACTACTAGCTCGTCATTATGTAGCACACATATACGTGCTGGGACTGTACTACTAGCTCGTCATTATGTAGCACGCATTATATACGTGCTGGGACTGTACTACTAGCTCGTCATTATGTAGCACACATTATATACGTGCTGGACTGTATTACTAGCTCGTCATTATGTAGCACACATTATATACGTGCTGGGACTGTACTACTAGCTCGTCATTATGTAGCACACATTATATACGTGCTGGGACTGTAATACTAGCTCGTCATTATGTAGCACACATTATATACGTGCTGGGATGGTACTACTAGCTCGTCATTATGTAGCACACATTATATACGTGCTGGGACTGTACTACTAGCTCGTCATTATGTAGCACACATATATGTGCTGGGACTGTACTACTAGCTCATCATTATGTAGCACACATTATATACGTGCTGGGACTGTACTACTAGCTCGTCATTATGTAGCACACATATACGTGCTGGGACTGTACTACTAGCTCGTCATTATGTAGCAAACATTATATACGTGCTGAGACTGTACTACTAGCTCGTCATTATGTAGCACACATTATATACGTGCTGGGACTGTACTACGAGCTCGTCATTATGTAGCACACATTATATACGTGCTGGGACTGTACTACTAGCTTGTCATTATATACGTGCTGGTACTGTACTACTAGCTTGTCATTATGTAGCACACATTATATACGTGCTGGGACTATACTACTAGCTCGTCATTATGTAGCACACATTATATACGTGCTGGGATGGTACTACTAGCTCGTCATTATGTAACACACATTATATACATGCTGGGACTGTATTACTAGCTAGTCATTATGTAGCACACATTATATTCGTGCTGGGATGGTACTACTAGCTCGTCATTATGTAGCACACATATACGTGCTGGGACTGTACTATTAGCTCGTCATTATGTAGTACACATTTTATACGTGCTGGGACTGTACTACTAGCTCGTCATTATGTAGCACACATATACGTGCTGGGACTGTACTACTAGCTCGTCATTATGTAGCACACATTATATACGTGCTGGGATGGTACTACTAGCTCGTCATTATGTAGCACACATTATATACGTGCTGGGACTGTAATACTAGCTCGTCATTATGTAGCACACATTATATACGTGCTGGGATGGTACTACTAGCTCGTCATTATGTAGCACACATTATATACGTGCTGGGACTGTACTACTAGCTCATCATTATGTAGCACACATTATATACGTGCTGGGACTGTACTACTAGCTCGTCATTATGTAGCACACATATACGTGCTGGGACTGTACTACTAGCTCGTCATTATGTAGCAAACATTATATACGTGCTGAGACTGTACTACTAGCTCGTCATTATGTAGCACACATTATATACGTGCTGGGACTGTACTACTAGCTCGTCATTATGTAGCACACATTATATACGTGCTGGGACTGTACTACTAGCTTGTCATTATATACGTGCTGGTACTGTACTACTAGCTCGTCATTATGTAGCACACATTATATACGTGCTGGGACTATACTACTAGCTCGTCATTATGTAGCACACATTATATACGTGCTGGGATGGTACTACTAGCTCGTCATTATGTAGCACACATTATATACATGCTGGGACTGTATTACTAGCTCGTCATTATGTAGCACACATTATATTCGTGCTGGGATGGTACTACTAGCTCGTCATTATGTAGCACACATATACGTGCTGGGACTGTATTACTAGCTCGTCATTATGTAGCACACATTATATTCGTGCTGGGATGGTACTACTAGCTCGTCATTATGTAGCACACATATACGTGCTGGGACTGTACTACTAGCTCGTCATTATGTAGTACACATTTTATACGTGCTGGGACTGTACTACTAGCTCGTCATTATGTAGCACACATATACGTGCTGGGATGGTACTACTAGCTCGTCATTATGTAGCACACATTATATACGTGCTGGGACTGTACTACTAGCTTGTGATTATGTAGCACACATTATATACGTGCTGGGACTGTACTACTAGCTCGTCATTATGTAGCACACATTATATACATGCTGGGACTGTACTACTAGCTCGTCATTATGTAACACACATTATATATGTGCTGGGACGGTATTACTAGCTTGTCATTATGTAGCACACATTATATACGTGCTGGGATGGTACTACTAGCTCGTCATTATGTAGCACACATATATGTGCTGGGACTGTACTACTAGCTCGTCATTATGTAGCACACATTATATACGTGATGGGACTGTACTACTAGCTCGTCATTATGTAGAACACATATACGTGCTGGGACGGTACTACTAGCTCGTCATTATGTAGCACACATTATATACGTGCTGGGACGGTACTACTAGCTCGTCATTATGTAGCACACATTATATACGTGCTGGGATGGTACTACTAACTCGTCATTATGTAGCATACATTATATACGTGCTGGGACGGTACTACTAGCTCGTCATTATGTAGCACACATTATATACGTGCTGGGACTGTACTACTAGCTCGTCATTATGTAGCACACATTATATACGTGCTGGGACTGTACTACTAGCTCGTCATTATGTAGCACACATTATATACGTGCTGGGACTGTACTACTAGCTCGTCATTATGTAGCACACATTATATACGTGCTGGACTGTATTACTAGCTCGTCATTATGTAGCACACATTATATACGTGCTGGGACTGTATTACTAGCTCGTCATTATTTAGTACACATTATATACGTGCTGGGAATGTACTACTAGCCCGTCATTATGTAGCACACATTATATACGTGCTGGGACTGTACTACTAGCTCGTCATTATGTAGAACACATTATATACGTGCTGGGACTGTATTACTAGCTCGTCATTATGTAGCACACATTATATACGTGCTGGGACTGTACTACTAGCTCGTCATTATGTAGCACACATATACGTGCTGGGACTGTATTACTAGCTCGTCATTATGTAGCACACATTATATACGTGCTGGGACTGTATTACTAGCTCGTCATTACGTAGCACACATATACGTGCTGGGACGGTACTGCTCAACACCTCCTGTGCCTGGCTGTACATCACCTCCTGTAACCCTGTGCCTGGCTGTTCATCACCTCCTGTAACCCTGTGCCTGGCTGTTCATCACCTCCTGTAACCCTGTGCCTGGCTGTTCATCACCTCCTGTAACCCTGTGCCTGGCTGTTCATCACCTCCTGTAACCCTGTGCCTGGCTGCTCATCACTTCCTGTAACCCTGTGCCTGGCTGCTCATCACCTCCTGTACCCCTGTGCCTGGCTGCTCATCACCTCCTGTACCCCTGTGCCTGGCTGCTCATCACCTCCTGTAACCCTGTGCCTGGCTGTTCATCACCTCCTGTAACCCTGTGCCTGGCTGTTCATCACCTCCTGTAACCCTGTGCCTGGCTGTTCATCAACTCCTGTAACCCTGTGCCTGGCTGTTCATCACCTCCTGTAACCCTGTGCCTGGCTGTTCATCACCTCCTGTAACCCTGTGCCTGGCTGTTCATCACCTCCTGTAACCCTGTGCCTGGCTGTTCATCACCTCCTGTAACCCTGTGCCTGGCTGTTCATCACCTCCTGTAACCCTGTGCCTGGCTGCTCATCACCTCCTGTAACCCTGTGCCTGGCTGCTCATCACCTCCTGTACCCCTGTGCCTGGCTGTTCATCATCTCCTGTACCTCTGTGCCTGGCTGCTCATCACCTCCTGTACCCCAGTGCCTGGCTGCTCATCACCTCCTGTACCTCTGTGCCTGGCTGCTCATCACCTCCTGTACCCCAGTGCCTGGCTGCTCATCACCTCCTGTACCCCAGTGCCTGGCTGCTCATCACCTCCTGTACCCCAGTGCCTGGCTGCTCATCACCTCCTGTACCCCTGTGCCTGGCTGATCATCACCTCCTGTACCCCTGTGCCTGGCTGATCATCACCTCCTGTACCCCTGTGCCTGGCTGATCATCACCTCCTGTACCCCTGTGCCTGGCTGATCATCACCTCCTGTAACCCTGTGCCTGGCTGATCATCACCTCCTGTAACCCTGTGCCTGGCTGCTCATCACCTCCTGTAACCCTGTGCCTGGCTGCTCATCACCTCCTGTAACCCTGTGCCTGGCTGCTCATCACCTCCTGTAACCCTGTGCCTGGCTGCTCATCACCTCCTGTAACCCTGTGCCTGGCTGCTCATCACCTCCTGTAACCCTGTGCCTGGCTGCTCATCACCTCCTGTAACCCTGTGCCTGGCTGCTCATCACCTCCTGTAACCCTGTGCCTGGCTGCTCACCACCTCCTGTAACCCTGTGCCTGGCTGCTCATCACCTCCTGTAAGCCTGTGCCTGGCTGCTCATCACCTCCTGTAAGCCTGTGCCTGGCTGCTCATCACCTCCTGTACCCCTGTGCCTGGCTGCTCATCACCTCCTGTAACCCTGTGCCTGGCTGCTCATCACCTCCTGTAACCCTGTGCCTGGCTGCTCATCACCTCCTGTAACCCTGTGCCTGGCTGCTCATCACCTCCTGTACCCCTGTGCCTGGCTGCTCATCACCTCCTGTACCCCTGTGCCTGGCTGTTCATCACCCCCTGTGCCTGGCTGCTCATCACCTCCTGTACCCCTGTGCCAGGCTGCTCATCACCTCCTGTACACCTGTGCCTGGCTGCTCATCACCTCCTGTACCCCTGTGCCTGGCTGTTCATCACCTCCTGTACCCCTGTGCCTGGCTGCTCATCACCTCCTGTACCCCTGTGCCTGGCTGCTCATCACCTCCTGTACCCCAGTGCCTGGCTGCTCATCACCTCCTGTACCCCAGTGCCTGGCTGCTCATCACCTCCTGTACCCCTGTGCCTGGCTGTTCATCACCTCCTGTGCCCCTGTGCCTGGCTGCTCATCACCTCCTGTGCCCCTGTGTCTGGCTGTTCATCACCTCCTGTACCCCTGTGCCTGGCTGCTCATCACCTCCTGTACCCCAGTGCCTGGCTGCTCATCACCTCCTGTGCCTGGCTGCTCATCACCTCCTGTACCCCAGTGCCTGGCTGCTCATCACCTCCTGTACCCCAGTGCCTGGCTGCTCATCACCTCCTGTACCCCAGTGCCTGGCTGCTCATCACCTCCTGTACCCCAGTGCCAGGCTGTTCATCACCTCCTGTACCCCTGTACCAGGCTGTTCATCACCTCCTGTACCCCTGTACCAGGCTGTTCATCACCTCCTGTACCCCTGTACCAGGCTGTTCATCACCTCCTGTACCCCTGTACCAGGCTGTTCATCACCTCCTGTACCCCAGTGCCTGGCTGCTCATCACCTCCTGTACCCCAGTGCCTGGCTGCTCATCACCTCCTGTACCCCAGTGCCTGGCTGCTCATCACCTCCTGTACCCCTGTGCCTGGCTGCTCATCACCTCCTGTACCCCTGTGCCAGGCTGCTCATCACCTCCTGTACCCCTGTGCCAGGCTGCTCATCACCTCCTGTACCCCTGTGCCTGGCTGCTCATCACCTCCTGTACCCCAGTACCTGGCTGTTCATCACCCCCTGTGCCTGGCTGCTCATCACCTCCTGTACCCCTGTGCCTGGCTGCTCATCACCTCCTGTACCCCAGTGCCTGGCTGCTCATCACCTCCTGTACCCCTGTGCCTGGCTGCTCATCACCTCCTGTACCCCAGTGCCTGGCTGCTCATCACCTCCTGTACCCCAGTGCCTGGCTGCTCATCACCTCCTGTACCCCTGTGCCTGGCTGCTCATCACCTCCTGTACCCCTGTGCCTGGCTGCTCATCACCTCCTGTACCCCTGTGCCAGGCTGCTCATCACCTCCTGTACCCCTGTGCCAGGCTGCTCATCACCTCCTGTACCCCTGTGCCAGGCTGCTCATCACCTCCTGTACCCCTGTGCCAGGCTGCTCATCACCTCCTGTACCCCTGTGCCAGGCTGCTCATCACCTCCTGTACCCCTGTGCCAGGCTGCTCATCACCTCCTGTACCCCTGTGCCTGGCTGCTCATCACCTCCTGTACCCCTGTGCCTGGCTGCTCATCACCTCCTGTACCCCTGTGCCTGGCTGCTCATCACCTCCTGTACCCCTGTGCCAGGCTGCTCATCACCTCCTGTACCCCTGTGCCAGGCTGCTCATCACCTCCTGTACCCCTGTGCCAGGCTGCTCATCACCTCCTGTACCCCTGTGCCTGGCTGCTCATCACCTCCTGTACCCCAGTACCTGGCTGTTCATCACCCCCTGTGCCTGGCTGCTCATCACCTCCTGTACCCCTGTGCCTGGCTGCTCATCACCTCCTGTACCCCTGTGCCTGGCTGCTCATCACCTCCTGTACCCCTGTGCCTGGCTGTTCATCACCTCCTGTAACCCTGTGCCTGGCTGCTCATCACCTCCTGTACACCTGTGCCTGGCTGTTCATCACCTCCTGTACCCCTGTGCCTGGCTGATCATCACCTCCTGTACCCCTGTGCCAGGCTGCTCATCACCTCCTGTACCCCTGTGCCAGGCTGCTCATCACCTCCTGTACCCCTGTGCCAGGCTGATCATCACCTCCTGTACCCCAGTGCCTGGCTGCTCATCACCTCCTGTACCCCAGTGCCTGGCTGCTCATCACCTCCTGTACCCCAGTGCCTGGCTGCTCATCACCTCCTGTACCCCAGTGCCTGGCTGCTCATCACCTCCTGTACCCCAGTGCCTGGCTGCTCATCACCTCCTGTACCCCTGTGCCTGGCTGATCATCACCTCCTGTAACCCTGTGCCAGGCTGCTCATCACCTCCTGTAACCCTGTACCCCTGTGCCTGGCTGTTCATCACCTCCTGTACCCCTGTGCCTGGCTGTTCATCACCTCCTGTACCCCAGTGCCTGGCTGCTCATCACCTCCTGTACCCCTGTGCCAGGCTGCTCATCACCTCCTGTAACCCTGTGCCTGGCTGCTCATCACCTCCTGTAACCCTGTGCCTGGCTGCTCATCACCTCCTGTACCCCTGTGCCAGGCTGCTCATCACCTCCTGTACCCCTGTACCTGGGTGCTCATCACCTCCTGTACCCCTGTACCAGGCTGCTCATCACCTCCTGTACCCCAGTACCTGGCTGTTCATCACCCCCTGTGCCTGGCTGCTCATCACCTCCTGTACCCCTGTGCCTGGCTGCTCATCACCTCCTGTACCCCTGTACCTGGGTGCTCATCACCTCCTGTACCCCTGTACCAGGCTGCTCATCACCTCCTGTACCCCTGTGCCAGGCTGCTCATCACCTCCTGTACCCCTGTGCCTGGCTGCTCATCACCTCCTGTACCCCTGTGCCTGGCTGCTCATCACCTCCTGTACCCCTGTGCCTGGCTGCTCATCACCTCCTGTACCCCTGTACCTGGGTGCTCATCACCTCCTGTACCCCTGTACCAGGCTGCTCATCACCTCCTGTACCCCTGTGCCAGGCTGCTCATCACCTCCTGTACCCCTGTGCCTGGCTGCTCATCACCTCCTGTACCCCTGTGCCTGGCTGCTCATCACCTCCTGTACCCCAGTACCTGGCTGCTGAGCACTTCAGTCAGTTTATCCCCCCTAATTAATCCCTGACCAATGCTGCCTCTCAGTACCATCCACCTCACGTGTCCCCCTGCACACAGACTGCACTTACCGCCTTGTCCATTCTAACCTCAGCACTGTCCTGGACCAGAGCTAAGGCGCAGAGTCTGGCACAGCAGGAATAAGCACAACTTCCGGTCACTGCTGAAAGGGCCGACATACAATTCCCAGAAATCTGTGCGCGGGAGAGTAAAGATCCTTGGGGTCAGCACATCCCGAGATACAGCGCGCGAGCAAAAAATACAATGATAAAAAAGAACTACAGATACCGCGAGGCATTGGGCGGAAGTACTTCTCAATCCTACTAGAAGGGCGCCGCGTTGCATCCTGGAATTGGTAGTCTTTATATTTGTTTGTTTGCTGCCAGGCTCATTCTATCGCTGCAACCAATAATACACAAATAAATACTGTGTACAACACAGCTCTGACATGTCACCAAAGGGCACCAGTGTCACCCACCTCAGTAGCAAATTACTCACCTTAGTAGTAATGAGCCCCCCTCCCTCACCCTAGTATAAGATGACCAATTTTTTTTATTGGCAAATGATAAAAAACCTATATTTATTTGTGATTAGCCACTAACTGCAATTTTGGAGGGAGACATTGGGACAAGAAGGGAGACAGAGTGACAGACACAGAGGGAGAGAGATAAAGACAGACAGAGAGGGAAAGAAAGCCAGAGGGGAGACAACGAGAGAGGGGGAGTCAGAGAGAGAGGGGGAGACAGAGAGAGAGGGGGAGACAGAGAGAGAAAGGGGTGAGAAAGAGAGAGATACAGAGGGGGAGACAGATGGGGAGAGAGAGAGAGATACAGAGGGGGGGGGGGGGGGGGGCAGAGAGAGACACACAGAGAGGGAGATAGAGATATACAGAGGGGGAGAAAGAGAGAGAGTGGGAGACAGAGAGAAAGCCAGAAGGGGAGACAGAGAGAGAGATAGGGGGGGGGGGCAGAGAGAGAGAGACACACAGAGGGGGAGAAAGAGAGAGAGTGGGAGACAGAGAGAGAGGGGGAGACAGAGAGAGAAGGGTGAGAAAGAGAGAGATACAGAGGGGGAGACAGATGGGGAGAGAGAGATACAGAGGGGGGGGGGGGCAGAGAGAGACAGACACACAGAGAGGGAGATAGAGATATACAGAGGGGGAGAAAGAGAGAGAGTGGGAGACAGAGAGAAAGCCAGAAGGGGAGACAGAGAGAGAGTGTGTGTGTGTGGGGGGAGACCGAGAGAAAGCCAGAAGGGGAGACAGAGAGAGAGTGTGGGGGGAGACAGAGAGAAAGCCAGAGTGGGAGACAAAGAGCGAGAGGGAGACAGAGAGAGATACAAAGGGGGAGACAGAGAGAGTGAGACAGAGGGGGAGACAGAGATACAAAGGGGGAGATAGAGAGAGATACAAAGGGGGAGACAGAGAGAGTGAGACAGAGATACAAAGGGGGAGATAGAGGGGGAGACAGAGAGAGTGAGACAGAGGGGGAGACAGAGATACAAAGGGGGAGATAGAGAGAGACAGAGGGGGGGATAGACAGAGAGAGAGACAGAGGGGGAGACAGAGAGAGAGAGACAGAGGGGGAGACAGAGAGAGTGAGACAGAGGGGGAGACAGAGATACAAAGGAGGAGATAGAGAGAGAGACAGAGGGGGAGATAGACAGAGAGAGAGACAGAGGGGGAGACAGAGAGAGAGACAGAGGGGGAGACAGACAGAGAGAGAGACAGAGGGGGAGACAGACAGAGAGAGAGACAGAGGGGGAGATAGAGAGAGAGACAAAGGGGGAGACAGAGAGAGAGTCAGAGGGGGAGACAGACAGAGAGACAGAGGGGGAGACAGAGAGAGAGACAGAGGGGGAGAAAGAGAGAAAGACAGAGGGGGAGATAGAGAGAGAGAGACAGAGGGGGAGACAGAGAGAGAGACAGAGGGGGAGACAGAGAGAGAGACAGAGGGGGAGACAGAGAGAGAGACAGAGGGGGAGACAGACAGAGAGAGAGAGACAGAGGGGGAGACAGAGAGAAAGACAGAGGGGGAGATAGAGAGAGCCAGAGGGGGAGCCAGAGAGAGAGCCAGAGGGGGAGACAGAGAGAGAGCCAGAGGGGGAGACAGAGAGAGAGACAGAGGGGGAGACAGAGAGAGAGAGACAGAGGGGGAGACAGAGAGAGAGACAGAGGGGGAGACAGAGGGGGAGACAGACAGAGAGAGAGACAGAGGGGGAGATAGAGAGAGAGACAAAGGGGGAGACAGAGAGAGAGTCAGAGGGGGAGACAGAGGGGGAGACAGACAGAGAGACAGAGGGGGAGACAGAGAGAGAGACAGAGGGGGAGAAAGAGAGAAAGACAGAGGGGGAGATAGAGAGAGAGAGACAGAGGGGGAGACAGAGAGAGAGACAGAGGGGGAGACAGAGAGAGAGACAGAGGGGGAGACAGAGAGAGAGACAGAGGGGGAGACAGACAGAGAGAGAGAGACAGAGGGGGAGACAGAGAGAAAGACAGAGGGGGAGATAGAGAGAGCCAGAGGGGGAGACAGAGAGAGAGCCAGAGGGGGAGACAGAGAGAGAGCCAGAGGGGGAGACAGAGAGAGAGACAGAGGGGGAGACAGAGAGAGAGACAGAGGGGGAGACAGAGAGAGATACAGAGGGGGAGACAAACAGAGAGAGAGAGACAGAGGGGGAGACAGAGAGAAAGACAGAGGGGGAGATAGAGAGAGACAGAGGGGGAGACAGACAGAGAGAGAGACAGAGGGGGAGACAGAGACAAAGACAGAGGGGGAGATAGAGAGAGAGAGACAGAGAGAGAGCCAGAGGGGGAGATAGAGGGGGAGACAGAGAGAGAGACAGACAGAGAGAGAGACAGAGGGGGAGACAGAGAGAGAGACAGAGGGGGAGACAGAGAGAGAGACAGAGGGGGAGACATACAGAGAGAGACAGAGGGGGAGACAGAGAGAAAGACAGCGGGGGAGAGAGACAGAGGGGGAGACAGAGAGAGAGCCAGAGGGGGAGACAGAGAGAGAGCCAGAGGGGGAGACAGAGAGAGAGACAGAGGGGGGAGACAGAGGGGGATACAAACAGAGAGAGAGAGACAGAGGGGGAGACAGAGAGAAAGACAGAGGGGGAGATAGAGAGAGAGAGACAGAGGGGGAGACAGAGAGAGAGCCAGAGGGGGAGACAGAGAGAGAGAGACACACACAGAGGGGGAGACAGAGAGAGAGTGGGAGACAGAGAGAAAGCCAGAAGGGGAGACAAAGAGCGAGAGGGAGACAGAGAGAGATACAAAGGCGGAGACAGAGAGAGTGAGACAGAGGGGGAGACAGAGATACAAAGGGGGAGATAGAGAGAGATACAAAGGGGGAGACAGAGAGAGTGAGACAGAGGGGGAGACACACACAGAGGGGGAGACAGAGAGAGTGAGACAGAGAGAGAGACACACACAGAGGGGGAGACAGAGAGAGAGTGGGAGACAGAGAGAAAGCCAGAAGGGGAGACAAAGAGCGAGAGGGAGACAGAGAGAGATACAAAGGGGGAGACAGAGAGAGTGAGACAGAGGGGGAGACAGAGAGAGAGACAGAGATACAAAGGGGGAGATAGAGAGAGAGACAGAGTGGGAGACAAAGAGCGAGAGAGAGACAGAGAGAGAGAGACAGAGGGGGAGACAGAGAAAGAGCCAGAGAGGGAGACAGAGAGAGACACACAGACTGTGCAGTAACCATGAGGGCTATACAATTAGCATAGTGACCTCTGTACTTACCTGTGCAGTAACCATGAGGGCTATACAATTAGCATAGTGCCATCTGTACTTACCTGTGCAGTAACCATGAGGGCTATACAATTAGCATAGTGACATCTGTACTTACCTGTGCAGTAACCATGAGGGCTATACAATTAGCATAGTGACCTCTGTACTTACCTGTGCAGTAACCATGAGGGCTA
>NC_069503.1:2630886-2866219 GCF_027579735.1 Bombina bombina
CCCTAACCCTAACCCTAACCCTAACCCTAACCCTAACCCTAACCCTAACCCTAACCCTAACCCTAACCCTAACCCTAACCCTAACCCTAACCCTAACCCTAACCCTAACCCTAACCCTAACCCTAACCCTAACCCTAACCCTAACCCTAACCCTAACCCTAACCCTAACCCTAACCCTAACCCTAACCCTAACCCTAACCCTAACCCTAACCCTAACCCTAACCCTAACCCTAACCCTAACCCTAACCCTAACCCTAACCCTAACCCTAACCCTAACCCTAACCCTAACCCTAACCCTAACCCTAACCCTAACCCTAACCCTAACCCTAACCCTAACCCTAACCCTAACCCTAACCCTAACCCTAACCCTAACCCTAACCCTAACCCTAACCCTAACCCTAACCCTAACCCTAACCCTAACCCTAACCCTAACCCTAACCCTAACCCTAACCCTAACCCTAACCCTAACCCTAACCCTAACCCTAACCCTAACCCTAACCCTAACCCTAACCCTAACCCTAACCCTAACCCTAACCCTAACCCTAACCCTAACCCTAACCCTAACCCTAACCCTAACCCTAACCCTAACCCTAACCCTAACCCTAACCCTAACCCTAACCCTAACCCTAACCCTAACCCTAACCCTAACCCTAACCCTAACCCTAACCCTAACCCTAACCCTAACCCTAACCCTAACCCTAACCCTAACCCTAACCCTAACCCTAACCCTAACCCTAACCCTAACCCTAACCCTAACCCTAACCCTAACCCTAACCCTAACCCTAACCCTAACCCTAACCCTAACCCTAACCCTAACCCTAACCCTAACCCTAACCCTAACCCTAACCCTAACCCTAACCCTAACCCTAACCCTAACCCTAACCCTAACCCTAACCCTAACCCTAACCCTAACCCTAACCCTAACCCTAACCCTAACCCTAACCCTAACCCTAACCCTAACCCTAACCCTAACCCTAACCCTAACCCTAACCCTAACCCTAACCCTAACCCTAACCCTAACCCTAACCCTAACCCTAACCCTAACCCTAACCCTAACCCTAACCCTAACCCTAACCCTAACCCTAACCCTAACCCTAACCCTAACCCTAACCCTAACCCTAACCCTAACCCTAACCCTAACCCTAACCCTAACCCTAACCCTAACCCTAACCCTAACCCTAACCCTAACCCTAACCCTAACCCTAACCCTAACCCTAACCCTAACCCTAACCCTAACCCTAACCCTAACCCTAACCCTAACCCTAACCCTAACCCTAACCCTAACCCTAACCCTAACCCTAACCCTAACCCTAACCCTAACCCTAACCCTAACCCTAACCCTAACCCTAACCCTAACCCTAACCCTAACCCTAACCCTAACCCTAACCCTAACCCTAACCCTAACCCTAACCCTAACCCTAACCCTAACCCTAACCCTAACCCTAACCCTAACCCTAACCCTAACCCTAACCCTAACCCTAACCCTAACCCTAACCCTAACCCTAACCCTAACCCTAACCCTAACCCTAACCCTAACCCTAACCCTAACCCTAACCCTAACCCTAACCCTAACCCTAACCCTAACCCTAACCCTAACCCTAACCCTAACCCTAACCCTAACCCTAACCCTAACCCTAACCCTAACCCTAACCCTAACCCTAACCCTAACCCTAACCCTAACCCTAACCCTAACCCTAACCCTAACCCTAACCCTAACCCTAACCCTAACCCTAACCCTAACCCTAACCCTAACCCTAACCCTAACCCTAACCCTAACCCTAACCCTAACCCTAACCCTAACCCTAACCCTAACCCTAACCCTAACCCTAACCCTAACCCTAACCCTAACCCTAACCCTAACCCTAACCCTAACCCTAACCCTAACCCTAACCCTAACCCTAACCCTAACCCTAACCCTAACCCTAACCCTAACCCTAACCCTAACCCTAACCCTAACCCTAACCCTAACCCTAACCCTAACCCTAACCCTAACCCTAACCCTAACCCTAACCCTAACCCTAACCCTAACCCTAACCCTAACCCTAACCCTAACCCTAACCCTAACCCTAACCCTAACCCTAACCCTAACCCTAACCCTAACCCTAACCCTAACCCTAACCCTAACCCTAACCCTAACCCTAACCCTAACCCTAACCCTAACCCTAACCCTAACCCTAACCCTAACCCTAACCCTAACCCTAACCCTAACCCTAACCCTAACCCTAACCCTAACCCTAACCCTAACCCTAACCCTAACCCTAACCCTAACCCTAACCCTAACCCTAACCCTAACCCTAACCCTAACCCTAACCCTAACCCTAACCCTAACCCTAACCCTAACCCTAACCCTAACCCTAACCCTAACCCTAACCCTAACCCTAACCCTAACCCTAACCCTAACCCTAACCCTAACCCTAACCCTAACCCTAACCCTAACCCTAACCCTAACCCTAACCCTAACCCTAACCCTAACCCTAACCCTAACCCTAACCCTAACCCTAACCCTAACCCTAACCCTAACCCTAACCCTAACCCTAACCCTAACCCTAACCCTAACCCTAACCCTAACCCTAACCCTAACCCTAACCCTAACCCTAACCCTAACCCTAACCCTAACCCTAACCCTAACCCTAACCCTAACCCTAACCCTAACCCTAACCCTAACCCTAACCCTAACCCTAACCCTAACCCTAACCCTAACCCTAACCCTAACCCTAACCCTAACCCTAACCCTAACCCTAACCCTAACCCTAACCCTAACCCTAACCCTAACCCTAACCCTAACCCTAACCCTAACCCTAACCCTAACCCTAACCCTAACCCTAACCCTAACCCTAACCCTAACCCTAACCCTAACCCTAACCCTAACCCTAACCCTAACCCTAACCCTAACCCTAACCCTAACCCTAACCCTAACCCTAACCCTAACCCTAACCCTAACCCTAACCCTAACCCTAACCCTAACCCTAACCCTAACCCTAACCCTAACCCTAACCCTAACCCTAACCCTAACCCTAACCCTAACCCTAACCCTAACCCTAACCCTAACCCTAACCCTAACCCTAACCCTAACCCTAACCCTAACCCTAACCCTAACCCTAACCCTAACCCTAACCCTAACCCTAACCCTAACCCTAACCCTAACCCTAACCCTAACCCTAACCCTAACCCTAACCCTAACCCTAACCCTAACCCTAACCCTAACCCTAACCCTAACCCTAACCCTAACCCTAACCCTAACCCTAACCCCTAACCCTAACCCTAACCCTAACCCTAACCCTAACCCTAACCCTAACCCTAACCCTAACCCGCTACTGAAGGAATTCAGATCACAAAGTGTTAATCCCCCAGTTTTGCAGGCTACTGAAGTAATACAGATCACAAAGTGTTAATCTCCCAGTTTTGCAGGCTACTGAAGGAATACAGATCACACATTGTTAATCCCACAGTTTTGCAGGCTACTGAAGGAATTCAGATCACAAAGTGATAATACCATATTTTTCCAGGCTACTGAAGGAATACAGATCACAAAGTGTTAATCCCCCCAGTTTTTTTACTACTGAAGGAATACAGATCACAAAGTGTTAATCCCCCAGTTGTGTAGGCTACTGAAGGAACACAGATCACAAAGTGTTAATCTCCCAGTTTTGCAGGCTACTGAAGTAATACAGATCACACAGTGTTAATCCCACAGTTTTGCAGGCTACTGAAGGAATTCAGATCACAAAGTGATAATACCACATTTTTGCAGGCTACTGAAGGAACACAGATCACAAAGTGTTAATCCCCCCAGTTTTTTTACTACTGAAGGAGTACAGATCACAAAGTGTTAATCCCCCAGTTTTGCAGGCTACTGAAGGAACACAGATCACAAAGTGTTAATCCCCCAGTTGTGCAGGCTATTGAAGGAATACAGATCACAAAGTGTTAATACCCCAGTTTTGCAGGTTACTGAAGGAACACTGATCACAAAGTGTTAATCCCCAGTTTTTCAGGTTACTGAAGGAACACAGATCACAAAGTGTTAATCCCCCAGTTTTGCAGGCTACTGAAGGAATTCAGATCACAAAGTGTTAATCCCCCAGTTTTGCAGGCTACTGAAGGAACACAGATCACAAAGTGTTAATCCCCCAGTTTTGCAGGCTACTGAAGGAACACAGATCACAAAGTGTTAATCCACCAGTTTTGCAGGCTACTGAAGGAACAGCTGTGGCTAATGATTCCCCAGCTGCTCTTGCAGCATTTTCAGAGAGTGAGGAAGATGTTGAATTTGTGATTCTCAGAATTCTCTACCTGCAGCTCAGCAAATGACTGCAAGTTCTTCTCTGCAGAGCATTAAAGCTTTTTAAGATATTGCTAAAGGGAGAAAGATACAGAATTCATTTCCTGATCTTGTGAAGTTTGTAGACTCTGTAGAGTTTTATTGTAAACGCGCTAGCGAGGAAGAGCTCAGTAAACAAACAGGTATCGTTTAAACAAATTGTTACAAAAGGTTTGTCTTTCCCTAAAGAGTAATGATGATTAGTAGCATTTGTTTTTTTCCCCTGCTTACGTCATGGTTTGTGATGGGTATAAATGTGAATACGGTCCCCTACGGGACATTAAATGTTAATGGTGTAGAGGCAGTGAGAAGAGAGCTGCAATGTTTTCCTATTTACTACAGAACAACGTGAAGATATCTTTTTTACAAGAAACTCCTATAGATTTAACTAATGAGAGGTTTAGAGAATGGAAAGGGAAGGGTTTTCTCAGTCATGGCTCTAAGTGCAGGAGTTGCAATTCCTTTTTTTTTAGAAAATATAGAACCCGATTCTGTAGTAGAAATCATTAAAGGACGGCTTCTAAAGGCTGAAGCTGTATTTGGAGGGGTAACATTTTGCTTTGTGAATGTTTATGCACCGTGTGTAGCTACAGAAAGAGTTACTTTTTTGCAAAGCTTTAACTTGTATTCAGTTAGTGTCTGTGCTGCTAGGGGGAGATTTTACTTGCACTGTAGATTTTATCATTTGGAGCCTTCCCCACTGTCTGCTAAAGAACTGCTTTCTATATTTAATTTTAATGATTTAGTTGATGTTTGGAGAGAGTTTAACCCAAAAATTAGACAATACACTTGGGTCAGTCTAAGTGAAAATTGTATTTCTGCTGCTAGACCGGACACATTTTATGTTTTTAAGCATAATTCAAATATTTTTATTGATTGTCAGATTTTATTGCAAGGACAGAGACTCCTATTTTGCTTTATATCTTTTCACTTTACTGCAGACAGCAATTTAACGAACAGTAAACTTTACAAAAAAAACATTGAACATAACCTAGAAACCAATGAGAAAAAAGGCTTGAGATGTTAAATAAATAAATAAAGAACCAATGACAGAAGTCCAAGTATCCATAAATTGACCAGTAAGGGACGGCTTTTTCCAGGGCTGTTTAAAGAAATGTTCTGAATAAGAATACTTATATATGTATTTTTCATATGTGTCACTTTTTAATGTGGCGATATGGTCACCCTACGCTTGAGAGAAGTTATAGGTTCTGTAATGCACCCTGATCAAACCTACAGTATTTCTAATAGATGTATTCATGATAATATTTCTTTATTAAGGAATTTTTATAAAAGTTTCCAAATTGTTTAATATTAATGTAGGTATAATTTCATTAGATCAACAGAAGGCTTTTGACAGAGTTGAGCACGATTACCTCTTCAATACTTTGCATGCTTATGGTTTTGGTCCTCAATTTATTTCTGCTATACAGCTTTTATATAACAATATATTTAGTGTTCTGAAGATTAATGGTGAACTTAGTAGTCCTTTCCCTGTACAAACTGGTATTAGGCAGGGATGTCCACTTTCTGGAATGCTGTATTCTCTTGTAATTGAGCCTTTACTGATTAAATTAAGAGACCATCTGGTAGGTTTAAGTTTACCTCACATACAGGTTCCTATTTCTATAAAAGTATCTGCATATGCTGATGATGTATATGTGTTTGTGTGTAATAAACAAGATGTTAATGTGCTCTGTAATTGGCAAAAAATATATGAAATCGCTTCAGGAGCAAAAATAAACTGGCCTAAATGTAACACTCTCTTGCTTGGGGAACGGAGTGAGGATTTTTTTCTTCCTGAAAAAGTGGAACAGATCTGGTTTTAAGATTCTAGGAGTTTTTTAGGCTCAGATGAAGTTATGCATTTGAATTGGGAGGGAGTTTTAGACAGGATAGAGGAGAGGCTGCAAAAGTGGAAATGGCTGCTGTCTCAGTTATCTTATAGAGGGAGAGTTTTAGTTATTAATAACCTAATTGCCTCTATGATGTGGCATAGATTGAGTGTTCTGAATCCGCCCCCCTCTACTTTTAGAAAATATTCAGAAAAAATTACTGTCATTTTTTTGTGGGATTCAAACCATTGGCTTAAAGGGACAGTATACACTCATTTTCATATAGCTGCATGTAATAGACACTACTATAAAGAACAAGATGCACAGATACTGATATAAAAATTCAGTATAAAACTGTTTAAAAACTTACTTAGAAGCTGTCAGTTTACCTCTGTTGAAAAGGTAGCTGGAAAGCCCACTGCAAGTGGCAATAATAAGACACTTCCCCCCCCCTCCCCCTTCTTTTGCATATGAAAAGACCCTTTACACAAACAGGAGCAAGCTGGAGTAGGTAGTCGAGCGTATTCACATAAAACTTTGGGGCTTGGTTAGGAGTCTGAAAATCAGAGCAATGTTATTTAAAAATAAGCAAAACTATACATTAATTAAAAAAAAAAAACTTTATGGGCTATATAAATAGATTATCTACAAAACATTTATGCAAAGAAAAAATGAGTGTATAATGTCCCTTTAAGCAAAGTGTTTTGTTTTTGACAGTAAGTGAAGGTGGTCAGGCTTGGATAGATTTAAAAAGCAGAAAAGCAGCTTTTAGGCTTCAGTTTTTGCAGAGACTTTTGTTTTATGACGGTTATGCCCCTTGGAGATACCTTGGTTTTACGCTGCCTCCTAGAGTAGGTGGTTTGGGGTATGATCAGCAGTTGTTTCTAATAGATTTGAGTCAAATAGATGTAACCAATGCTACCCCTTTTTATGGCAGTGTTTTACAGAATGAGTAATCTTTACGTTTTCCCTGGATTTTGGAGGAGTCTTTGTTTTATAATCCATCTTTAAAAATTGAACATTTTGGTTCTAAGAGTTTGGTTTCCATTTTTGTAAAGGCTGGAGTTACTAAAGTTAAACATTTAATAGACTTTATTGGTTTAAAATGGATTTCAGCTTCTGATTTGGCAAGAAAAGTACAAATGCAGTCAGTTAGGTTTGTTTCTCAGCTGGTGGAAATGGTAAAGTCTGTTCCTCCTAAAAGCACTTTATATGCATTAGAAAGGGTACCATGTTTACAAGTTACTCCTGCTGTTCATTATAATATTGAATTTTCTTTACAACTTTGTTGTAATATTATAAATAAGAAATGAATGTATATCATGTGCGTAAAGATTTGTCATTTTTACCAGCTCAAATCATTTACTGATACAAAGTGGAGGGAACAACTTGATGTTACAACAAGTGTTAGACCTGCTTGGAGGACTTTATATAAACCCCCAATTGTAAAACGTTCAGGAGATCTACAGTGGCGAATAATTCAAGGCACAATAGCTACTAATTATTTAAGTCATATTAATCCTGAAAATACTGAATCTTGCCCCTTTTGTGCATTAGTGAGGGAAACCATTGATCATATGTTTATTTTCTGTGCTAGGTTAGGCGGTCTCTTTACTGTGCTAGGTTAGGCGGTCTCTTTACTGTGCTAGGTTAGGCGGTCTCTTTACTGTGCTAGGTTAGGCGGTCTCTTTACTGTGCTAGGTTAGGCGGTCTCTTTACTGTGCTAGGTTAGGCGGTCTCTTTACTGTGCTAGGTTAGGCGGTCTCTTTACTGTGCTGGGTTAGGCGGTCTCTTTACTGTGCTGGGTTAGGCGGTCTCTTTACTGTGCTGGGTTAGGCGGTCTCTTTACTTAGTTGAGTGATCTATTAATAAAATGGTATTTTGACTTTTCAGGTACTACTTTTATCTTTGGAATTCAATACAATTTTGTTAAAAGGCATTGTATTGTGTTTAGCTAACTTTTTGTTAGGGCAGGCAAAGTTGTCTATTCTTAAAAGTAGAAAATGTAAGATCTGGTGTTGCTCTGACTAATGTATTACAGGTGTATAGTTTATTAGTAGCAGCTAATGTATTACAGGTGTATAGTTTATTAGTAGCATCTAATGTATTACAGGTGTATAGTTTATTAGTAACATCTAATGTATTACAGGTGTATAGTTTATTAGTAACATCTAATGTATTACAGGTGTATAGTTTATTAGTAACATCTAATGTATTACATGTATGTATAGTTTATTAGTAGTATCTAATGTATTACATGTATGTATAGTTTATTAGTAGTATCTAATATATTACAGGTGTGTATACTTTATTAGTAACATCTAATGTATTACATGTGTGTATAGTTTATTAGTAACATCTAATGTATTACATGTATGTATAGTTTATTAGTAGCATGTAATTGTTACGGTACCAACAGGATACCAAGGGTTAATACCAGATGGAAGATGCCCTGAATGTGAGATCAGCAACTCACAACCCATCTACTTCCCCCCTCAAACATGAGACCAGGCTCCACATTGAAGGTAAAAACAGAATGCAATTTATTGAGGGCTATATGCCCAGTATTTATGCAGGTCTGACCCCTGATGGGGGCTTGAAAGAATATTGTACATTAGATAGAGGGAAAACGCCCTTTGACATGATACAATAGAATTATATTACTTAAGCAGATAAACAATTTAAACACAAGAAAACAATGCAGTCCTTCTTATCACCTAGCAGTGAATGCTTATCACATAAACTTAATTACAGTGCACAATAGCTGCTGCCAGGACCTGTCTTTAGAAAATAGCTTCTTAAAGCTGAACACAGTTAACTCTTTCAGTACTGACAGAAGGGTCTGTCACATAGCTCCCCCCTTGTGGAACACTCCGGCAGACCCGGCTTGACCCTTTGGCGGGTCAACCTGGGGATGACCGGACTAGGAGGTGGTAGGCATGTCAGTTTTCCGGGGCAATCCATCTGTATTCCCGTTATGAGAGAGAATTCCTGCCCGTATAAATAAGGGTTCAACTTCTTCAGTGCCCAGACTAGGGCTAAACAGTCCTTCAAAATCTCATCAGCTTCTTTACGAGTTTTTTGTACCTGCTCTTTATAGGTATACACACTCCCTTCATATTCACATAGGGTGCCCTTGAGTTGCTGCACCTTACTATGAGCCAGCGTCAGCTTCTCCTCCAGTGTCGCTAAGTTTGTCTTTAAGGTTTCACGTTCCACCGTCAAGCTGGTGTTTTCTGCAGTCTGTCGGTGCAGCTTGTCTAGCAGAGATTCCCGTTCTAAACGTGCTTTTTCCTCTGCGCTCCTCTTCTCTCCCGCTAGCACTGTTACGTGATTGTTTAACGTGACCATTTTATTCTCTACTTGACTCTTCTCCTTCATCAGCGCATTGTAACAGGACTTCCACGTATCAATAGCGGATAGAGATTTACTGAGCTCAGCGTCCTGGGGCTTAGCAGCAGGTGGGTCAGTCTCTGCTGCACGGATCTGGGCATGGGTACTCACAGGGTTAACATCAGTGGGACCCATGGGAGCATAGGCAGAAACAAGGGGGGCCAAGTTATTTCCAAGGAGAACATCAGCAGGTAAGTCCTTCTTGACCCCCACATTCACAGGTCTAGCGCCCCCTCCCCAATCCAAATGTACCTGGGCAACAGGTAGGCGGAACACAGTGCCCCCTGCTACCCTCACAGCCACAGTGTCTCCAGTGTGCTGTTTCTCAGACACCAAGTTCTTTTGAAGCAAGGTCATGGTAGCAACAGTATCCCGTAGACCACTGACCTCCTTCCCATTCACTTTAACCAGTTGCCGGTTATTCCGGTGGGCAGCTTGCACGGGGTCTGCTTCATGTAGGATGCCCCAGCATTCTTGCTCTTCTATGTAGTGGGCCGCAGGCTGAGGGTTACGTGGGATTCCGCCGGCGGGTCTTCTCCAGGACTGTGCTTGGTTCGCTGCGTTTAGGGGACACTCTGGTCTTTTGTACCCTAGTTGCTTACATCCAAAGCACCGAATAGGTTGTGAGTAGCCCCGCGAATTGAACCGGGCTTTCTGAGGGTAGTTCGTGGCCGGAGGCCGTGTGGTATAGCGGTGCGCCGGGGGTTGGTAACTGGCAGCTGCTGGGGTGACTGGGGGTCTGTACTCCACTCTAGCAGGGGGCTTAGTGGTAGCAGTGTCCAGTTTGCGGGCATCCGTATACTCATCTGCCAGGCGAGCAGCTTCATGCAGGGTGGAGGGTTTACGGTCCCGAACCCACTCTCTAACTCCTTCTGATAACTTGTCAAAGCAATGTTCCAACATGAATAGCTGCAGCACCTCTTCCCCAGATACGGCTTGGCACCCCGCCATCCAGTAAGATGCTGTGCGGTGCACCTTATATGCCCACTCAACGTAGGAATTTCCAGCTAATTTAACAGTGTCTCTGAACCGCCTCCGGTGTAACCGCATACCTGGAGAGCAGAGCCTCTTTCACAGTATTATAATCCCCGACTTCCTCATCTGGAATGGCCCAAAAAGCCTCACTGGCCCGGCCGGATAATTTTCCGGATAATATCGTGACCCAGTCCTCTGCGGGTACCTTGTGTAGTGCACATTGCCTCTCAAAATCCGCAAGGTACTCATCAATCTCTCCTTCTGTTTCCAGGAAGTTTTTAAAAGCTGCCTTTTCCACTGGGGTTGCTGTGACTTGGGCTGCTGCAGCGCTGCTTTGGTGAAGTAGGTTGGCCTCCACAACTGCTATGACCCGGTCGATAATTTCCGCAGATGGGTTGGGGCCATAATGTGCCAGTCTTATTTTAACCGCCCGATCAAAGCTTGCTTCTTCGGGGGTTCTGTCTGATATGCTGGGCCCATTGGTTCCTTCGGTCCCTGGTACTCCTTCCATCTTAGTCAGTATTGTAATAATCCCCCTCTTCCTGAGGTTACTGGCTTGTGTAGTTGCTCTTCTGGGCGATAAGGATCCTCCCGTCGCTTGCCACCAATTGTTACGGTACCAACAGGATACCAAGGGTTAATACCAGATGGAAGATGCCCTGAATGTGAGATCAGCAACTCACAACCCATCTACTTCCCCCCTCAAACATGAGACCAGGCTCCACATTGAAGGTAAAAAAAGAATGCCATTTATTGAGGGCTATATGCCCAGTATTTATGCAGGTCTGACCCCTGATGGGGGCTTGAAAGAATATTGTACATTAGATAGAGGGAAAACGCCCTTTGACATGATACAATAGAATTACATTACTTAAGCAGATAAACAATTTAAACACAAGAAAACAATGCAGTCCTTCTTATCACCTAGCAGTGAATGCTTATCACATAAACTTAATTACAGTACACAATAGCTGCTGCCAGGACATGTCTTTAGAAAATAGCTTCTTAAAGCTGAACAAAGTTAACTCTTTCAGTACTGACAGAAAGGTCTGTCACAGTAATGTATTACATGTGTATAGTTAGTAACATCTAATGTATTACAGGTATATAGTTTATTAGTAACATCTAATGTATTACAGGTATATAGTTAATAACATCTAATGTATTACAGGTATATAGTTTATTAGTAGCATCTAATGTATTACATGTGTATAGTTTATTAGTAGCATCTAATGTATTACATGTATATAGTTTATTAGTTACATCTAATGTATTACATGTGTATAGTTAGTAACATCTAATGTATTACAGGTATATAGTTTATTAGTAACATCTAATGTATTACATGTGTATAGTTAATAACATCTAATGTATTACAGGTATATAGTTTATTAGTAGCATCTAATGTATTACATGTGTATAGTTTATTAGTAGCATCTAATGTATTACATGTGTATAGTTAGTAACATCTAATGTATTACAGGTATATAGTTTATTAGTAGCAGCTAATGTATTACATGTGTATAGTTAGTAACATCTAATGTATTACAGGTATATAGTTTATTAGTAGCATATAATGTATTACATGTGTATAGTTTATTAGTAGTATCTAATGCATTACATGTGTATAGTTTATTAGTAGTATGTAATGCATTACATGTGTATAGTTTATTAGTAACATCTAATGTATTACAGGTGTATAGTTTATTAGTAACATCTAATGTATTACAGGTATATAGTTTATTAGTAGCATCTAATGTATTACAGGTGTATAGTTAGTAGCAGCTAATGTATTACATGTGTATAGTTAGTAACATCTAATGTATTACAGGTGCATAGTTTATTAGTAGCATCTAATGTATTACATGTGTATAGTTAGTTACATCTAATGTATTACATGTGTATAGTTTATTAGTAACATCTAATGTATTACAGGTGTATAGTTATAGCAGCTAATGTATTACATGTGTATAGTTGGTAACATCTAATGTATTACAGGTGCATAGTTTATTAGTAGCATCTAATGTATTACATGTGTATAGTTTATTAGTTACATCTAATGTATTACATGTGTATAGTTTATTAGAAACATGTAATGTATTACATCTGTATAGTTTATTAGTAGCACCTAATGTATTACATGTGTATAGTTTATTAGTAGCAGCTAATGTATTACATCTGTATAGTTTATTAGTAGCACCTAATGTATTACTAATAAACTATACACATGTAATACATTAGCTGCTACTAATAAACTATACACATGTAATACATTAGATGTTACTAATAAACTATACACATGTAATACATTAGCTGCTACTAATAAACTATACACATGTAACATCTAATGTATTACATGTGTATAGTTTATTAGTAACATCTAATGTATTACATGTGTATAGTTTATTAGTAACATCTAATGTATTACAGGTGTATAGTTTATTAGTAACATCTAATGTATTACAGGTGTATAGTTTATTAGTAGCATCTAATGTATTACAGGTGTATAGTTTATTAGTAGCATCTAATGTATTACAGGTGTATAGTTTATTAGTAGCATCTAATGTATTACAGGTGTATAGTTAGTAGCAGCTAATGTATTACATGTGTATAGTTTATTAGTTACATCTAATGTATTACAGGTGTATAGTTTATTAGTAGCATCTAATGTATTACAGGTGTATAGTTAGTAGCAGCTAATGTATTACATGTGTATAGTTTATTAGTAACATCTAATGTATTACATGTGTATAGTTTATTAGTAACATCTAATGTATTACAGGTGTATAGTTTATTAGTAACATCTAATGTATTACAGGTGTATAGTTTATTAGTAGCATCTAATGTATTACAGGTGTATAGTTTATTAGTAGCATCTAATGTATTACAGGTGTATAGTTTATTAGTAGCATCTAATGTATTACAGGTGTATAGTTAGTAGCAGCTAATGTATTACATGTGTATAGTTTATTAGTTACATCTAATGTATTACAGGTGTATAGTTTATTAGTAGCATCTAATGTATTACAGGTGTATAGTTTATTAGTAGCATCTAATGTATTACAGGTGTATAGTTAGTAGCAGCTAATGTATTACATGTGTATAGTTAGTAACATCTAATGTATTACATGTGTATAGTTTATTAGTAACATCTAATGTATTACATGTGTATAGTTAGTAGCAGCTAATGTATTACAGGTGTATAGTTTATTAGTAGCATCTAATGTATTACATGTGTATAGTTTATTAGTTACATCTAATGTATTACATGTGTATAGTTTATTAGTAGCAGCTAATGTATTACAGGTGTATAGTTTATTAGTAACATCTAATGTATTACAGGTGTATAGTTTATTAGTAGCATCTAATGTATTACATGTGTGTGTATAGTTTATTAGTAGCATCTAATGTATTACATGTGTATAGTTTATTAGTTACATCTAATGTATTACAGGTGTATAGTTTATTAGTAGCATCTAATGTATTACATGTGTGTGTATAGTTTATTAGTAGCATCTAATGTATTACATGTGTATATAGTTTATTAGTAGCATCTAATGTATTACATGTGTATATAGTTTATTAGTAGCAGCTAATGTATTACAGGTGTATAGTTTATTAGTAACATCTAATGTATTACAGGTGTATAGTTTATTAGTAGCATCTAATGTATTACATGTGTGTGTATAGTTTATTAGTAGCATCTAATGTATTACATGTGTATAGTTTATTAGTAGCAGCTAATGTATTACAGGTGTATAGTTTATTAGTAACATCTAATGTATTACAGGTGTATAGTTTATTAGTAACATCTAATGTATTACAGGTGTATAGTTTATTAGTAACATCTAATGTATTACATGTGTGTGTATAGTTTATTAGTAGTATCTAATGTATTACATGTGTATAGTTTATTAGTAACATCTAATGTATTACAGGTGTGTATAGTTTATTAGTAGCATATAATGTATTACATGTGTATAGTTTATTAGTAGTATCTAATGCATTACATGTGTATAGTTTATTAGTA
Organism: Bombina bombina; assembly: GCF_027579735.1. Lineage (NCBI taxonomy): Eukaryota > Metazoa > Chordata > Amphibia > Anura > Bombinatoridae > Bombina > Bombina bombina. The sequence continues at coordinate 2,645,441 of NC_069503.1, forward strand.
GTATCTAATGCATTACATGTGTATAGTTTATTAGTAGTATGTAATGCATTACAGGTGTATAGTTTATTAGTAACATCTAATGTATTACAGGTGTATAGTTTATTAGTAACATCTAATGTATTACAGGTGTATAGTTTATTAGTAGCATCTAATGTATTACATGTGTATAGTTTATTAGTAACATCTAATGTATTACAGGTGTATAGTTTATTAGTAGCATCTAATGTATTACAGGTGTATAGTTTATTAGTAACATCTAATGTATTACAGGTGTATAGTTTATTAGTAGCATCTAATGTATTACATGTGTGTGTATAGTTTATTAGTCGTATCTAATGTATTACAGGTGTGTATAGTTTATTAGTAGCAGCTAATGTATTACATGTGTGTGTATAGTTTATTAGAAGTATCTAATCTATTACATGTGTATAGTTTATTTGTAGCATCTAATGTATTACAGGTGTATAGTTGGTTACATCTAATGTATTACAGGTGCATAGTTTATTAGTAACATATAATGTATTACAGGTGTATAGTTAGTAGCATCTAATGTATTACAGGTGTATAGTTTATTAGTAACATCTAATGTATTACAGGTGTATAGTTTATTAGTAACATCTAATGTATTACAGGTGTATAGTTTATTAGTAGCATCTAATGTATTACATGTGTATAGTTTATTAGTAACATCTAATGTATTACAGGTGTATAGTTTATTAGTAGCATCTAATGTATTACAGGTGTATAGTTTATTAGTAACATCTAATGTATTACAGGTGTATAGTTTATTAGTAGCATCTAATGTATTACATGTGTGTGTATAGTTTATTAGTCGTATCTAATGTATTACAGGTGTGTATAGTTTATTAGTAGCAGCTAATGTATTACATGTGTGTGTATAGTTTATTAGAAGTATCTAATCTATTACATGTGTATAGTTTATTTGTAGCATCTAATGTATTACAGGTGTATAGTTGGTTACATCTAATGTATTACAGGTGCATAGTTTATTAGTAACATATAATGTATTACAGGTGTATAGTTAGTAGCAGCTAATGTATTACATGTGTATAGTTAGTAACATCTAATGTATTACATGTGTATAGTTAGTAACATCTAATGTATTACAGGTGCATAGTTTATTAGTAACATCTAATGCAGTGCTTTCCAAACTGTGTGTCGGGACACACTAGTGTGTCGGCAGCACTGTGTAGGTGTGTCCCTGCTTCAGCACAAATTTAAAAAAAAATTATTTTGGTTTCTGACTTTCCGCCTGCCTGCTACGCATATCATATGGTTGACATGTGATTGATACCTAGGGGGTCACAGATCAACGTAACCTATTCGCGCAGCTCAGTGGGAACTGAAACTATTCCCATTGGCATATTGGCTCCTGTAGTCAGTGAGTGGGACAGCAGTGTGTTTGCAGGGTGGGCAGTAGTCAGTCGGACTCACCGAGCTCTGAGGGCGGCAGCTTAAACGCTGTTTTTTTTTTTTTTGCAACTAGCTCCCAGTAGTGCATTGCTGCTCCTGCTCTTGATATATGGATAGGAAGGGGAAGCTTAAAAATGCTTGATGATGAAATGTGAGTGTCTTTATCCAATATTCCACCAAATATTTAGAAACTGTGCTCATCCCATAAACCTCATACATCCCATTAAAATAGTTAGTAGCTATTGGTGTTATTAAACTTTTTTTAATTCTTGCACATACTTACATACTATTACTTGTAAGTACATTTCATTATTATATAATTTATGTATGTGTCTGTATCTCTTAAAACAAGTTAGTTTAACCTCCTGTTTGCCAGTACAACTGAATTACTGTGTCACGAAATTATTTAGGTCTAAATAGTGTGTCGCCAACATGAAAAGTTTGGAAAGCTCTGAGCTAATGTATTACATGTGTATAGTTTATTAGTAACATGTAATGTATTACATGTGTATAGTTTATTAGTAGCATCTAATGTATTACATGTGTATAGTTTATTAGTAACATCTAATGTATTACAGGTGTATAGTTTTTTAGTAGCAACTAATGTATTACGTGTGTGTATAGTTTATTAGTAGCACCTAATGTATTACAGGTGTATAGTTTATTAGTAGCATCTAATGTATTACAGGTGTGTATAGTTAGTAACATCTAATGTATTACAGGTGTATAGTTTATTAGTAGCATCTAATGTATTACATGTGTATAGTTTATTAGTAGCATCTAATGTATTACATGTGTATAGTTTATTAGTAACATCTAATGTATTACAGGTGTATAGTTTTTTAGTAGCAACTAATGTATTACGTGTGTGTATAGTTTATTAGTAGCAGCTAATGTATTACATGTGTATAGTTTATTAGTAGCAGCTAATGTATTACATGTGTATAGTTTATTAGTAGCACCTAATGTATTACAGGTGTATAGTTTATTAGTAGCATCTAATGTATTACAGGTGTGTATAGTTAGTAACATCTAATGTATTACATGTGTATAGTTTATTAGTAGCACCTAATGTATTACATGTGTATAGTTTATTAGTAACAGCTAATGTATTACAGGTGTATAGTTAGTAGCAGCTAATGTATTACATGTGTTTAGTTTATTAGTAGCACCTAATGTATTACAGGTGTATAATTAGTAGCAGCTAATGTATTACATGTGTATAGTTTATTAGTAGCATCTAATGTATTACAGGTGTGTATAGTTAGTAACATCTAATGTATTACAGGTGTATAGTTTATTAGTAGCATCTAATGTATTACATGTGTATAGTTTATTAGTAGCACCTAATGTATTACATGTGTATAGTTTATTAGTAACAGCTAATGTATTACAGGTGTATAGTTAGTAGCAGCTAATGTATTACATGTGTTTAGTTTATTAGTAGCACCTAATGTATTACATGTGTTTTTAGTTTATTAGTAGCACCTAATGTATTACAGGTGTATAATTAGTAGCAGCTAATGTATTACAGGTGTATAGTTAGTAGCAGCTAATGTATTACATGTGTATAGTTTATTAGTAGCACCTAATGTATTACATGTGTTTTTAGTTTATTAGTAGCACCTAATGTATTACAGGTGTATAATTAGTAGCAGCTAATGTATTACATGTGTATAGTTTATTAGTAGCATCTAATGTATTACATGTGTTTTTAGTTTATTAGTAGCACCTAATGTATTACAGGTGTATAGTTAGTAGCAGGTAATGTATTACAGGTGTATAGTTAGTAGCAGGTAATGTATTACAGGTGTATAGTTAGTAGCAGGTAATGTATTACAGGTGTATAGTTTATTAGTAGCATCTAATGTATTACATGTGTTTTTAGTTTATTAGTAGCACCTAATGTATTACAGGTGTATAGTTAGTAGCAGGTAATGTATTACAGGTGTATAGTTAGTAGCAGCTAATGTATTACATGTGTATAGTTTATTAGTAACATCTAATGTATTACATGTGTATAGTTTATTAGTAACATCTAATGTATTACATGTGTATAGTTTATTAGTAGTATCTAATGTATTACATGTGTATAGTTTATTAGTAACATCTAATGTATTACATGTGTATAGTTTATTAGTAACATCTAATGTATTACATGTGTATAGTTTATTAGTAGTATCTAATGTATTACATGTGTATAGTTTATTAGTAACATCTAATGTATTACAGGTGTATAGTTTATTAGTAGCATCTAATGTATTACAGGTGTGTATAGTTAGTAACATCTAATGTATTACAGGTGTATAGTTTATTTGTAGCATCTAATGTATTACAGGTGTATAGTTAGTAACATCTAATGTATTACATGTGTTTAGTTTATTAGTAGCACCTATTGTATTACAGGTGTATAGTTAGTAGCAGGTAATGTATTACAGGTGTATAGTTAGTAGCAGGTAATGTATTACAGGTGTATAGTTAGTAGCAGCTAATGTATTACATGTGTATAGTTTATTAGTAGCAGCTAATGTATTGCATGTGTATAGTTTATTAGTAGCACCTAATGTATTACAGGTGTATAGTTGGTAGCAGCTAATGTATTACAGGTGTATAGTTAGTAGCAGCTAATGTATTACATGTGTATAGTTAGTAGCAGCTAATGTATTACAGGTGTATAGTTAGTAGCAGCTAATGTATTACATGTGTATAGTTTATTAGTAGCATCTAATGTATTCCATGTGTTTTTAGTTTATTGGTAGTATCTAGAGTACAGATCAATTATCAATTTTATAAGATGATTCAAGATTTAAAATCGTTTAAATCTAAGTGGAGCATTGAAAATGTAATATGTAAGATATTGTAAAATTTATTTCAAAAGTTTCTGGGGCCCATTTATCAAGTTCCGTATGGAGCTTGAAGGGCCCGTGTTTCCGTGGAGCCTTCAGACTCGCCAGAAACACCAGTTATGAAGCAGCAGTGGCGGCTGGTGAAGTTTGAAGTTGGGGGGGCACACTAGACCACACACCATGAAATAAAGCCCCACCCCTCCCTCAGATGGCTCCGCCCATGAATTGCTTTATATATATATATATATATATATATATATATATATATATATATATATATATATATATATATATATATATATATATATATATTGTAATAAGGGAGGGAGAAATATGTATTATTTACTACCCATTTCATACAATTACATGTATCTTATAAATCTACAGATTTATGCTCTCAATTCATTCACACATGCCTTGTGTCACAATGCATTATGCCTGCTTCCCTTTGTGAAGCAGAGTGCATAGAGCCAATTTAAATAAAAGCTGCAAAAATTATAAAAAGGTATATCCTGAAACACTTTTTATAACCCCATTATGAAACATATTGCCAAACATGAAACTCATTGCCAAACATGAGTCAGATAGTGCTTCCATAGGAAAATGGTTTTGCTTCTGCAGTTCTGCTCAAATTAAATGTACTTAAATTGAAACAATTTTGTTCCTGATCATAAATAGTTAAACAAGGCAGCCAGAAAGGGCTCTAACCCCCCCCCCACCCCTTGAATGTTTTGCCTGCAGAGAGCTGCCTGTCAAGAGGATATGCAGCCTGAGATAACTCACACAGTAATAAAACAACTAAGCAGCCATTAGTGTATATTACAAATAATGTTGTTATTTGCCCATCATTATCATATTGATGCTATTGGGTATTGCCCCCACCCATACTGCCAAATATATATACAACCTGCTACAGGACCTAGTTGGAACAGGACTCATTTAACAATAAATAAAAGTCATTTATTGTGGTCACCTTTCACCCTGCTTCCTTGCTATCTGACCTGTATTGCGTCCCTCAGGCTGCCTCTTACCCGTTCTCTTCACACTCTGCACCATTAATCTTGCTTGCTCTCCGGTTCAGCTCTACTCTAACCTCCCCCTTCACAACTTGCTCAAGACGAAGTAAGCTATGAAGGGGGAGTGCAGAGTACAGCTGAACCGGGCAGCAAGATTAATCTTGCAGAGACTCAAGCACATGGCGAGATGAGGGCTTTGATGTAAATATTTTGCTGAAAACAGGTTCAGCTCTGATCCTCCTCTCTCCCCCTTCACAATTTTGAGCCATGATCTCCTGTGTGTGACCGTTAAAATCAATATAGTAATAGTAATACGTATAACAGTGTTATACAGTACTTACTGTGAAAGCTCTCTCCCAGACTGCCACCATTATTTTCTTCTTCCGCTCTGTGCCTTTTCAAAAGGCTTGTGTGCACTGCTCACGCTGACCAGGCTCCTCCTTCCGCACACCGTCATCACACTGTCTCAATGCACTAGGAGCACAGTCAGAACTGTGCGATTAAGAAGCTATAGGGCTGGGTAGGGAGGCGGCGCTGCAGTCACTCAAAAATAAGTGCTAAGATCTTGTAGCCTATACTTCTACCTATCGCACGTGCGATGCGATAGATAGAACAGTAACACAACAGCATTTTTTTTTCTAAATTAGCCTGGAACCCTTTTTAGCTGAATAAATATAATTTTTCCCAATAGGGAGCTATTGGAAAATTTATATTTATTCAGCCAAAAATTTTATTTTTTTCCCCCTCTTCCCCCTCTCTCTTTGGGTGTTCACGTGCGATCGTGCTCCTATAGAGGAGCCTCCACTGTGAAGCAGCGGTCTAAAGAGCGCTGCTCCATAACCTGTCCGCTTGCTCTGTGGAGGCGGACAGAGATCGCTTGAAATCAACCCGATCAGGTTGATTGACTCCCCCTGCTAGTGGCCGATTGGCCATGAATCTGCAGGGGGCGGCGTTGCACCAGCAGTTCACAAGAGCTGCTGTTGCAATGCTGAATGCAGAGAGCGTATTGCTCTCTGCATTCAGCGATGTCTATCGGATATGATCCGCTGATCGGATTATGTCGGACAGACATTTGTTAAATAGGCCCCTCTGTCTCTCCCACCAATGATAAACGGAGCATTGAGAATAGATGGATTCCAATTGGCCACTATAATATTTAAAACCTAGCTGCTGCAAACAGAGGCTTCTTCTATTTTGTACAATAATTAAGGCTTGACAAAGGCTGTATACAGGCTGAAATGCATAGCTACATTTTTTCCTCTTGTGTTCTAATTTTGGTGAGCCTGTGTAAGCAAACACCCCAAACTGATGCTGAGATATTCAGCTATCAGCCAGGAATAAAGGAATATAAGAAAATTATCTCTATCATCAAAGGAAGAGGGCACTCACTGGGTCTTTTCCGTCAAAACAACAATTTTAATTCAAATTATAATTGTTGTTTTGACAGAAAAGACCCAGTGAGTTATATATATGTTAGCGTGGTCCATCAAGATTGCTGCTGTCATTAGTGCACCACTTGAAATCTGGCCCTGTATTAGGTGGGTTTTTGAGGAGATACAGTATAGGGTGTTTTATAGGACATACCAGTGGGTTTTATGAGATACAGTATAGCATGGGTTTGTTAAGATATTGCATTGGATGGGTTTGAGGACATACTGTATATGGTGGGTTTTATGAGATATGGTATAGGGGGTTTAGAGGACATATAGGTTGGTTTTTATGAGATACAGTATAGCATGGGTTTGTTAAGATACTGCATTGGGTGGGTTTGAGGAGATCCTGTATAGGGTGAGTTTAATGAGATGCTGTATAAGTTGTTTTTAAAGTGATAGTAAATCCTAGCATTTCAAAAATGCTAGGATTTAACATTACTGAAAGTGAAGGCTACCTTCATTCATCAGTTTAAAAAAGATCAGGATAATGCTGATCGGCCCACCCTTTTTTTTTTTTTTTTTTCTGATGAAGGAAGATCACCTTTAAGCTTTAGTATAGGGTGGGGTTATTGAGATACTGTATAGGGTGGGTTTAATGAATTGCTGTATAAGTTGGGTTTGAGGACATACTGTATAGGGTGGATTTGTTGAGATAAAGCATTTGATGGATTTGATGTTATACTGTAAAGGGTGGTTTTTTATAAGATACTATATAGGGTGGGTTTGAGGAGATACTGTATAGGGTGGGTTTGAGGAGATACTGTATATGGTGGGTTTGTTGAGATACAACATTGGGTGGGTTTGAGGAGATACTGTATAGGGTGGGTTTGAGGAGATACTGTATAGGGTGGGTTTGAGGAGATACTGTATAGGGTGGGTTTGAGGAGATACTGTATAGGGTGGGTTTGAGGAGATGCTGTATAGGGTGGGTTTGAGGAGATGCTGTATAAGTTGGATTTAAAGCGACTGTCAACACCAGAATTTTTGTTTAAAAAGAAAGATAATACCTTTATTACACCCATTCCCCAGTTTTGCATAACCAACACTGTTATAGAAATACACTTTTTACCTCTGATTACCTTGTATCTAAGCCTCTTCAGACTGCCCCCTTATTTCAGTTCTTTTGACAGACTTGCATTTTAGCCAATCAGTGCTTACTCCAGGGTAACTTCACGTGCATGAGCTCAATGTTATCTATATGAAACACTTGAACTAATGCCCTCTAGTAGTCAAAATGCATTCAGCTTAGAGATGGTCTTCAAGGTCTAAGAAATTAGCATATGAACCTCCTAGGTTTAGCTTTCAACTAAGAATACCAAGAGAACAAAACAAAATTGGTGATAAAATTAAGTTGGAAAGTTTAAAATTACATTCCCTATTTAAATCATGAAAGTTTTTTTGGAACTTGACTGTCCCTTTAATGAGATACTGTATTGGATGGGTTTGAGTAGATGCTACATAGGGTGAGTTTCAAGAGATAATGTATAGTTGGGTTGAATTAGATATTGTATAGGGTGGGTTTGATTAGCTACTTTTATAGTTGGGTCTAATTTAGATATTGTATAGGGTAGTTTTGATTAGATACTGTATTGTTGGTTTTAATTAGATATTGTATAGGGTAGGTTTGATTTGCTACTTTATAGTTGGGTTTAATTAGCTATTCAAAGGGTAACAAGACTCTAGCATGTATTGAAAGTGGCATTGATGCAAGGGAGGATAGTATAATTCTGTCACTATATAAATCTTTATAGATTTGGCCTGAGTATTGAGTGCAGTTCTAGGGACCAATCTAAAAAAAAAAGACATTGCAGACTTAGAAAAAGTTCAGAGAAGGGCCACAAAACTAATACGATAAATGGAGAATTATTTATTTATTGTATAAGGTAGATCTGATTAGATACTGTATAGTTGGGTTTAATTAGCTATTGTATAGTGTTTGATTAGAAACTGTATAGTTGAGTTTAATGGATTACTGTAAAATTGAGTTTTATTTTCTGATAGGTGCGTTTGATGAGATACTGTATAGTTTTTTTATGAGACACTGTATAGAATGGGTTTAATGAGATACTGTATAGATGAGCTTTATGAGATACTGTATAGCTAAGTTTGAGATACAGTATAAAGGAGGTTTGATAAGATACTATATAGTTAAGTTTATTATGAGATACTGTATAGAGTGGGTTCAATGAGATACTGTATAGTTACGGTTTGGATTAGATACTGTATAGTTATGGTTTGGATTACTGTAAAATGTAGTTTTATTTGACATTCTCTATGGTGGGTTTGATGAGAAACTGTATAGTTGAGCTTTATGAGAAACTGTATAGTTGAGCTTTATGAAATACTGTATAAAGTGAATTTGATTAGATAATGTATAGTTAAGCTTTATAAGTTATTATTATTATTTAGTTGAGTTTGAGATACTGTATAGCTGAGTCTATGAGATACTGTAAAGTGGGTTTGATGAGATAGTGTATAGTTGAGTTTGATGGATTACTGTAAAATTGAGTTTTATTTGATATTCTGTATATTGGGTTGAATGTGATACCGTGTAGTTCAGTTTATGAGAAACTGTATAGTTGAGTTCATGTAATATTGTGTATGTGTGTGTATATGTGTGTGTATATATATATATATATATATATATATATATATATATATATATATATATATATATATATATATATATATATATATATATATATATATATTTTATGAAATAAGATACTTCATAGTTGGTTTGATAGGAAACTATATAGTGGAGTTTGATGAGATACTGTATAGTTGGATTTCATGAGATACTGTATAGTTGGATTTGATGAGATACTGTATAGTTGGATTTGATGAAAAACTTTATAGCTGAGTTTGAGAGGTTATAGAGCGGGTTTTATGAGATACTGTATACTTGAGTTTGATTACTATAAATGAGTTTTATTTGGTATTCTGTATGGTGGGTTTGATGAGATACTGTATAGTTGGGTTTATGAGATACAATATAGATGTGCTTATCAGATACTGTATAGTTGGGTTTATGGTATACTGTATAGATGTGACTGAGATACAATATAGTTGGATTTATGAGATAATGTATAATTGGGCTTATGAAATACTAAATAGATGTGCTTATGAGATACTGTATAGTTGGGGTTATGAGATACTGTATAGTTGGGGTTATGAGATACTGTATAGTTGGGGTTATGAGATAAAGTATAGATATGTGTAACGGACTCCGGGTACCCCGACTGGGTATCTCCGCCAAAAGAGAACTTCTTCAACCCTGGAACCTGTAGAGCTGGAAGTGATTCTAGCAAGTAGCCCACCCTAATATCCAGAAAAGACCAGTATTAAGGTGAAAGGGTTATTGGAACATAGAGATCCCCACAATAGCTAGGTTGTATTTTTGGGGTGATCAGGAGGGAGCGGCGGCTATTCCAGGGAATCATTGGAGAGGCAGCCTGGCAAAGCGTACTCAGTAACAGTCTAAGGTGGGGGGTGTAAAAAAAAAACCAGGTTCCTGAGTGAGCTTCCCCTTAGTACTCACCCCAACCAATGTCTATCAAAGGTATGAGAAGTTCTCAGTAGAGCGGATCTCTGGAGCAAAGGGCTTCTAGAGTGACCTAGGCTAAAGTCCAGTGGGAATCTCTAGCGTTCGCAGCCGGTGAGGCGGGAAGGGGAAAAGTGGGGTAGCTCCCCGTAACAAACATCCATTGTCCCCGGAAACCCTTATAAGCCATAACAGGTGGTTATGATCCATGAGCACTGTAAATGATCTCCCGTACAGATAAGGTTGTAGCTTCTTGAGAGCACTTCTCTGCTGCTGCATAGGCCACCTCTCTAGGCAATAGTTTTTGGCTGATGTAGGCTACGGGGTTCTCATGGCCCTCCTCATCCACCTGGCTCAGGACTTCTCCCAACCCGAACATGGAGGTATCTCTATGGACACAAAAATGTTTAGAGGGGTCAGGAGCAGCCAGGTAGGGGCAGATACTAATGCTGTTTTCAGTTGTTCGAAGGTAGCCTCGCACTCAGGGGACCACAGGACTTACGCGGTAGATGCTTTCTGGTCAGGTCAGTCAGGGGTTTGGCCAGGGTACTATAGTTGCGGACAAACTTGCTGTAGTACCCTGCAGTGCCAAGAAAGGCTAGGACTTAGGTCTTGGTTTTGGGGGTCATCCAATTAGTGACTTCCTCAATCTTGGCAGGATCTGGCCTCTGCTTCCCGCACCCCACTCGGTGTCCAAGATACTAGACATCTGACACCCTTACCTTGCACTTGTCTGGCTTCAGAGTCAGACCTGCAGCCCTGATGCGGTCCAAGACAATACCGAGGTGGACCAAGTGTTGCTCCTAGGCATCGCTGTTGTCAAGGTATAAGTAAAGATAGAGATATATATATATATATATATATATCAATGTAAATATTTGCATAGGAAATTAGTACATCTAAGCAAGTATCCCCGCTTGCTTTCCCCCAGAAATTCTTAATATACAATGTTTCCAATGCACAAGAGAATTGTGGGTAAGATATGCAAATTAGATATGCAAATTCTCAGTTTTTTTGCTTCAAAAATACTGTTTTGACACAGCGATCCTTTTTAAACAGGAATATGACAGCAAACCAGAAATCACTCACTAGACAAGCCTGTTTCGTTCTTTTTGGAACTCATCAGTAGGAGATAGATTTCTGGTTGCTGCATTAGAAAAGCTATTTTCATGGTTAAACCAAAATTCATTAAAATTATGGGGGGAGATAAAAAAAACTGAAATTAAAATCCTCCATGTCTCAAAATTAAATCAATGTAAATATTTGCATAGGAAATTAGTACATCTAGGCAAGTATCCCCGCTTGCTTTCCTCCAGAAATTCTTAATATACAATGTTTCCAATGCACAAGAGAATTGTGGGTAAGATATGCAAATTAGATATGCAAATTCTCATTTTTTTTGCTTCAAAAATACTGTTTTGACAGAGCGAATTTCTGGGGGAAAGCAAGCAGGGATACTTGCCTAGATGTACTAATTTCCTATGCAAATATTTACATTGATATAATTTTGAGACATGGAGGATTTTAATTTCAGTTTTTATCTCCCTCCATAATATATATATATATATATATATATATATATATATATATATATATATATATATATATATATATATGTAATCTCTTTTAATCATATATTTGGCTAGTCAGTTGCAAATGATTCATTCATTCAGAAAAATTTACTTCACTCATGTTCAGTTCTCCCCCCAGTTAGTATGCAAAGTTATTCTAAACACACAAGTGAGGACAATAAAACATTTGGTTTATTTAACTTTAACAGCAATTTCAAGAGACCATCTGTTTTACTACCTGTAACTGTGTGATAAACTTCCTACCCCTTACAACATTGCCTAGAAGTCTGATCTAGGTGATATATTTTGTAAAAAAGTAACCATTTACATTTCACATGCAAATTGACCCCATGCTATGTAAGTGGGGCAATGAAAACGTGGCCAGCAAAGACATGTTATGATATACTACTTTTTTTTCCTTTATACAGCCTGAAAGTATAAGTGACTATATAACAGTCTGTGATCTGCTGGATTTTATATAATTTTGAACACTACATAGAAATGAGTATGTATGTATGTATGTATGTATAATTTTGGTAATCTCATGTTTGAAATGTATGTATGGCATGTTCTCTGTTTTTCCAGATGGAGCTAAAAGATGATAGATACAAGATTGCCTACCTGTGATGAACTAAGTCATATAATATGATTATGCACTAAATGTTTATAAAATTTTCAATATATCTCTTGAAATATAGTGAGACGGATGTATGGAAGTCACTTTGATGTGATATGACTGTGAAATATTGATGTTTGATATCAAATTGTGGGTTTTCTGTTGTGCTGAATGAAATATGGATGCTAACAGGAGAAATGTATTGATGCAGGGGTTTAAAGTATGTTGAATAACCATTATATCTCCATTATATCTCTCTCTCTCTATCTCTCTCTATCTCTCTCTATCTCTCTCTATCTCTCTCTATCTCTCTCTATCTCTCTCTATCTCTCTCTATCTCTCTCTATCTCTCTCTATCTCTCTCTATCTCTCTCTATCTCTCTCTATCTCTCTCTATCTCTCTCTATCTCTCTCTATCTCTCTCTATCTCTCTCTATCTCTCTCTATCTCTCTCTATCTCTCTCTATCTCTCTCTATCTCTCTCTATCTCTCTCTATCTCTCTCTATCTCTCTCTATCTCTCTCTATCTCTCTCTATCTCTCTCTATCTCTCTCTATCTCTCTCTATCTCTCTCTATCTCTCTCTATCTCTCTCTATCTCTCTCTCTCTCTCTCTATCTCTCTCTCTATCTCTCTATCTCTCTCTATATCTCTATCTCTCTCTATATCTCTATCTCTCTATATCTCTCTCTATATCTCTATATCTCTCTCTATATCTCTATCTCTCTCTATATCTCTATCTCTCTCTATATCTCTCTCTCTCTATATCTCTCTCTCTCTATATCTCTATCTCTCTCTATATCTCTATCTCTCTCTATATCTCTATCTCTCTCTATATCTCTCTCTCTCTATATATCTCTCTCTCTCTCTCTCTATATCTCTCTCTCTCTATATCTCTCTCTCTCTATATCTCTCTCTCTATATCTCTCTCTATATATTACAGGTAATATTTTAAAACAAAAATATATGTATGGTCACTACAGTTAAAGTATAGTTGAGAGATTTAAAAGAGCAGTTTATATTTTAGTTTATATTCATAGCCTGTATATTGTTAAACAAATCCTTGATGCTAAATTGTTTAACTGTGCAAATATAGTGTTATAACTCAGAGTTTGATTGTTGGCACAAATAATATATATAACTTTTAGTGTTTAAACTAGAGTATATATACTGTCCTATTGTTTAACTAAGCATTGTTAGAATTGTATTGCTTAGATGTTAGCAGTTAAAGATCTTGGAATCTCATTGTGTTAACTGAATGAAATTCTACTGTGGATAAGGTGAACTCGTATGAACTCTGCATAGCATATTTTAATAGTGTTTAAATGTATATAATATTGATTCATATTCTGGTATTACAAATATATTTCAATTTGCTCATAGATATTAACTAATATTAAATAATTCATGAATTTATATTAATTTTATTGTCTTAGTGTATGCATATTTGATTATGGGTTCAGTTTAAGGAAAGATTATTAAATATATTAAGTTATAACCCTGCCATATACTCACGTATTATTTGGAGAGTACTGCTAAGATTCTTATAAATATACTGACATATTATATGGAGGCATTGCGTGAGATATTATAAATATTTATCATATTGATGTAATATATTTGTGGTAAATAGAAATTATAAAAGAGAGAAAGGAATTTCATATTTCGAAATTAATATTTTGAAAATATAGTTGTTTTTTTTAAATTGAAATATTGACTTTCGTACTTCGAGATTAATATTAATATCTTGAAATATTATTAAATATTAATTTCTGAAAAATTAATAAAAATATTAATTTTTCATATTTCAAAATTCATAAAAATATAAATTTTTCATATTTCAAAATTCATAACAAATATTGATTTTTCATATTTCAAAGTTAATAAAAATATTAATTTTGTCATATTTCAAAATGAATATTGATATTTTGATATTTTTTTTTTTTCCTCTCTTATTGGTCAAAATTGTATTAGCGTACAAAACTAAAATAATGATGTATTCAGCAAAAGGTAGTGCTAGCGTATCTGTACAAGATGAAATTGTGCCCTCCCCAAGATCCTCTGTCCATGTAGTGGTTCAGGAAAAAACTCTCACGTTGGAAGCCATGAACCACATTATGACTAGACTTGATATTGGGGATGATGTCTCCATGTATATTAAGGGGTGTAAAGCTAGGGCCAAATATTTAGTTAGAGATATGTGGTTTGAAGATGGGGAGTTATACCAAATGTTACTGCAACTTAATGAATGCACAGAATTTAGAGGGCGTGATGAATTAATTTTCAAAACTTGGCTGATACTAATGTATTTGAGCTGTGAAATGTCTAACCAAATGGCAGGACAAGACAGACAATTAGGATGGCTAAGAGTTGAAAATGATTCATTAAAAGAATTTGAAGAAGCTTTTATTCAAGGAAAGGTAGAGGTTTTCTAAGCTAACAAAAAGGTTTCTGACTTAAATAAATATAATCAGGAATTAGTGGCTGAATTTAAAGCTTCCAAAGAAGAATATGAAACATGCCAAGATGAAAATAAAATTCTAAAAACTACATACCGTGAGGCTGAAAAAGGATATGAACAGGCAATAAATAAGTTGAAGAGACAAATCAGCAGTGATAAGGACTGGGGCAGAGATGAGTTTCAAGATACCAGGCGGGAGGATAGACAAGGATACCCAAACTATAGCTCTAATTCAGGCCCAGAGGTAGATTTTTTTTCCCCTAGGCAGTTACCTAACTCTGGGGGACCAGAAGATTATTACGCCTCAGATGAAGAGGGCAGTTACTATAACGGGTCAGAAAGGGGTTCTAGATTCTCAGACAGCCCAGATAGAAATACACTGGTAAGATTTCAGCAAAATAAAGATAGGACTGATGAAAGGCACCCTAACTCAAACAATAAGTTCCCAGTGAGATCCAGTAATGTACCAAATAAAGTGTATGACACCCCCACAATAATTAAATTCCTAAAGAATGCAGTACGCCCATTTTCCAAAGGGGGTCCATTTCCATAATTGACCACTTAGAGGCCTTTGAAAATGCTTTATGTATAATGAGTGTTACAAGTGAGCAATTAAAAATTGAATTTCTACCCTTGGTATTTGAAGGTAAACATCACAAATTATTTGCTTCACTAAAGGATATGAATATTCATTCCTGGAGTGAAATAAAACGACAGTGCAGAAAAGAGTTCGGGCAACATCGCACTAAAACTGCCGCAAAAATAGCTGTACATGGTTTAAAATGTAGTGCGAATCAAAGTCCCATTGAGTTCCTTTCGATACTGAAAAGTGCATACAGTATGGATGAAGATAATCCCATATTTGAATGCTCAGAGTTTGTGAGCCTCTATTTTATGAAGCACTGCCCACACCCATCAAAATTAACTTAGCTAGAGATTTTGATGAGAACTGCTCATTGGAATGGCTGATCAAAGAGAGTACAAAGTTATACTCTATTCAGCAGTCCAGTGAACAGGGGGATAAAAGGGAGAAAAAGCCCAATCCTAAAATAGTGGCCGAAACTAGGGTGTCACCTAGCCCCCTAAATTTGGAGTCTAAAAAGAAAACCTATGTGGAAGTGGCCAGAGAAAACAGGCCATCTCCACAGAGGTTTAACTCTACCCCTCCCCCAACACGGGCTGAGGCACAGAGAGACTATAGCCAAAGCGGGGGACATACTCAGGTGAATAATTACGCCCAAAGAGAATACCCACAGAATAATTGGTACCCACGCAAAGGTAGATACAATAGATGGCGAAGATATTCTCAGGATAACCAGACACCCCAAGTAAATAATGCTCCCCAAAATAATAATGCTGAGCAAGCTAAACCCAGGGGCAACCACGCCAGGATAGAAATAGCGGCTCTGATTCTGAGGGGAACCAATGGTCCAAGAATCATCATTATGGGGCATCAAGAGATAGGCCCAGGAGTAGAGGTAACTTGTACAATCAAGTAGATAAGCTTAGTACCCAGCTAATTTGGTTGAGCAAACAAGTCGCTAATATGAGTCAAAAACTTATGAACAATACTTTTTTAGAGGTACAGCCAGTGGCCAGCAGTGGGGCATAGTCATAGACACTGCAGTATCACCTGAAAGGGAGGGGAGAGATATACAAAATAAAATAACTATCAAAAATGGTACTAATCATGTTCTCTCCCCACAGACCAGAAACTGACAATTTAGCTGTAATGACGAGCAACCTCAGCTGGGAAAAATTAACCAAATTCTTCCTTTGCAGCACTCTCTTAACCTTATTTCCACAGACGCAGTACTCAAGTTGACCCTGTCATAAAGGAGACTGGTAGGTATGAAGTTTCCTCTGCATCGAGCGACACAGCGGATTCAGGTAACACGTGGCGAAGCCCACAGATGTATGATAATGCCAATTTTATGTGTGAGATGGTAGAAACTGCAGGGAGATATTATGTATTGGCTGAGCTGCAAGATTCAGTCTCCAACCCTATCATGGGATTAATTGATACTGGGTCTCGGGCAACTATTTTATCCCACAAATACTACACACAGCTAAATGAGCTAACACCCACAAACCTAAAATAAAAGAATTTGATGGTTCTCTAATAGGTGTTGGGGGTGATTCTCTAAAAGTCTACGGTACGGCCTGGTTAAAATTTAAATTGAGGAACAGGGTCATAAGACACCCTGTCATTATAGTGGATCTGCCAACTATTAAATATTGGTAGTGATCTCCTGAAGTGATTAAGCACCATAATTGATTGCATAAATAATGTAATTTGGTCACAAGTTAAAAGGCCTATCAATTATGATAAATCGGGTATTTCTTTCATGTAATTAGCAAGAGTCCATGAGCTAGTGACGTATGGGATATACATTCCTACCAGGAGGGGCAAAGTTTCCCAAACCTCAAAATGCCTATAAATACACCCCTCTCCACACCCACAATTCAGTTTTACAAACTTTGCCTCCGATGGAGGTGGTGAAGTAAGTTTGTGCTAGATTCTACGTTGATATGCGCTCCGCAGCAAGTTGGAGCCCGGTTTTCCTCTCAGCGTGCAGTGAATGTCAGAGGGATGTGAGGAGTATTGCCTATTTGAATGCAGTGATCTCCTTCTAAGGGGTCTATTTCATAGGTTCTCTGTTATCGGTCGTAGAGATTCATCTCTTACCTCCCTTTTCAGATCGACGATATACTCTTATATATACCATTACCTCTGCTGATTCTCGTTTCAGTACTGGTTTGGCTATCTACTATATGTAGATGAGTGTCCTGGGGTAAGTAAGTCTTATTTTCTGTGACACTCCTAGCTATGGTTGGGCACTTTGTTTATAAAGTTCTAAATATATGTATTCAAACATTTATTTGCCTTGACTCAGAATGTTCAACTTTCCTTATTTTCAGACAGTCAGTTTCATATTTGGGATAATGCATTTTAACATTTTTCTTACCTTAAAATTTGACTTTTTCCCTGTGGGCTGTTAGGCTCGCGGGGGCTGAAAATGCTTCATTTTATTGCGTCATTCTTGGCGCGGACTTTTTTGGCGCAAAAATTCTATTTCCGTTTCCGGCGTCATACGTGTCGCCGGAAGTTGCGTCATTTTTTGACGTTATTTTGCGCCAAAAATGTCGGCGTTCCGGATGTGGCGTCATTTTTGGCGCCAAAAAAGCATTTAGGCACCAAATAATGTGGGCGTCTTATTTGGCGCGAAAAAATATGGGCGTCACTTTTGTCTCCACATTATTTAAGTCTCATTTTTTATTGCTTCTGGTTGCTAGAAGCTTGTTCTTTGGCATTTTTTTCCCATTCCTGAAACTGTCATTTAAGGAATTTGATCAATTTTGCTTTATATATATGTTGTTTTTTCTCTTACATATTGCAAGATGTCTCACGTTGCATCTGAGTCAGAAGATACTACAGGAAAATCGCTGTCAAGTGCTGAATCTACCAAAGCTAAGTGTATCTGCTGTAAACTTTTGGTAGCTATTTCTCCAGCTGTTGTTTGTATTGATTGTCATGACAAACTTGTTAAAGCAGATAATATTTCCTTTAGTAAAGTACCATTGCCTGTTGCAGTTCCTTCAACATCTAAGGTGCAGAATGTTCCTGATAATATAAGAGATTTTGTTTCTGAATCCATAAAGAAGGCTATGTCTGTTATTTCTCCTTCTAGTAAACGTAAAAAATCTTTTAAAACTTCTCTCCCTACAGATGAATTTTTAACTGAACATCATCATTCTGATGATTCCTCTGGTTCAGAGGATTCTGTCTCAGAGGTTGATGCTGATAAATCTTCATATTTATTTAAAATGGAATTTATTCGTTCTTTACTTAAAGAAGTCCTAATTGCTTTAGAAATAGAGGATTCTGGTCCTCTTGATACTAAATCTAAACGTTTAAATAAGGTTTTTAAATCTCCTGTAGTTATTCCAGAAGTTTTTCCTGTCCCTGATGCTATTTCTGCAGTAATTTCCAAAGAATGGGATAATTTGGGTAATTCATTTACTCCTTCTAAACGTTTTAAGCAATTATATCCTGTGCCGTCTGACAGACTAGAATTTTGGGACAAGATCCCTAAAGTTGATGGGGCTATTTCTACCCTTGCTAAACGTACTACTATTCCTACGTCAGATGGTACTTCGTTTAAGGATCCTCTAGATAGGAAAATTGAGTCCTTTCTAAGAAAAGCTTATCTGTGTTCAGGTAATCTTCTTAGACCTGCTATATCTTTGGCTGATGTTGCTGCAGCTTCAACTTTTTGGTTGGAAACTTTAGCGCAACAAGTAACACATTGTGATTCTCATGATATTATTATTCTTCTTCAACATGCTAATAATTTTATCTGTGATGCCATTTTTGATATTATCAGAGTTGATGTCAGGTTTATGTCTCTAGCTATTTTAGCTAGAAGAGCTTTATGGCTTAAAACTTGGAATGCTGATATGGCTTCTAAATCAACTTTACTTTCCATTTCTTTCCAGGGTAACAAATTATTTGGTTCTCAGTTGGATTCCATTATTTCAACTGTTACTGGTGGGAAAGGAACTTTTTTACCACAGGATAAAAAATCTAAAGGTAAAAACAGGGCTAATAATCGTTTTCGTTCCTTTCGTTTCAACAAAGAACAAAAGCCTGATCCTTCATCCTCAGGAGCAGTTTCAGTTTGGAGACCATCTCCAGTTTGGAATAAATCCAAGCCAGCTAGAAAGGCAAAGCCTGCTTCTAAGTCCACATGAAGGTGCGGCCCTCATTCCAGCTCAGCTGGTAGGGGGCAGGTTACGTTTTTTCAAGGAAATTTGGATCAATTCTGTTCACAATCTTTGGATTCAGAGCATTGTTTCAGAAGGGTACAGAATTGGTTTCAAGTTGAGACCTCCTGCAAAGAGATTTTTTCTTTCCCGTGTCCCAGTAAATCCAGTAAAAGCTCAAGCATTTCTGAAATGTGTTTCAGATCTAGAGTTGACTGGAGTAATTATGCCAGTTCCAGTTCCGGAACAGGGGATGGGGTTTTATTCAAATCTCTTCATTGTACCAAAGAAGGAGAATTCTTTCAGACCAGTTCTGGATCTAAAAATATTGAATCGTTATGTAAGGATACCAACGTTCAAGATGGTAACTGTAAGGACTATCTTACCTTTTGTTCAGCAAGGGAATTATATGTCCACAATAGATTTACAGGATGCATATCTGCATATTCCGATTCATCCAGATCATTATCAGTTTCTGAGATTCTCGTTTCTGGACAAGCATTACCAGTTTGTGGCTCTGCCGTTTGGCCTAGCTACAGCTCCAAGAATTTTTACAAAGGTTCTCGGTGCCCTGCTGTCTGTAATCAGAGAACAGGGTATTGTGGTATTTCCTTATTTGGACGATATCTTGGTACTTGCTCAGTCTTTACATTTAGCAGAATCTCATACGAATCGACTTGTGTTGTTTCTTCAAGATCATGGTTGGAGGATCAATTTACCAAAAAGTTCTTTGATTCCTCAGACAAGGGTAACCTTTCTGGGTTTCCAGATGGATTCAGTGTCCATGACTCTGTCTTTAACAGACAAGAGACGTCTAAAGTTGATTACAGCTTGTCGAAACCTTCAGTCACAATCATTCCCTTCGGTAGCCTTATGCATGGAAATTCTAGGTCTTATGACTGCTGCATCGGACGCGATCCACTTTGCTCGTTTTCACATGCGACCTCTTCAGCTCTGTATGCTGAAGCAATGGTGCAAGGATTACACGAAGATATTTCAATTAATATCTTTAAAACCGATTGTTCGACACTCTCTAACATGGTGGACAGATCACCATCGTTTAATTCAGGGGGCTTCTTTTGTGCTTCCGACCTGGACTGTAATTTCAACAGATGCAAGTCTCACAGGTTGGGGAGCTGTGTGGGGATCTCTGACGGCACAAGGAGTTTGGGAATCTCAGGAGGTGAGATTACCGATCAATATTTTGGAACTCCGTGCAATTTTCAGAGCTCTTCAGTTTTGGCCTCTTCTGAAGAGAGAATCGTTCATTTGTTTTCAGACAGACAATGTCACAACTGTGGCATACATCAATCATCAAGGAGGGACTCACAGTCCTCTGGCTATGAAAGAAGTATCTCGAATTTTGGTTTGGGCGGAATCCAGCTCCTGTCTAATCTCTGCGGTTCATATCCCAGGTGTAGACAATTGGGAAGCGGATTATCTCAGTCGCCAAACGTTGCATCCGGGCGAATGGTCTCTTCACCCAGAGGTATTTCTTCAGATTGTTCAAATGTGGGAACTTCCAGAAATAGATCTGATGGCGTCCCATCTAAACAAGAAACTTCCCAGGTATCTGTCCAGATCCCGGGATCCTCAGGCGGAGGCAGTGGATGCATTATCGCTTCCTTGGAAGTATCATCCTGCCTATATCTTTCCGCCTCTAGTTCTTCTTCCAAGAGTAATCTCCAAGATTCTGAAGGAATGCTCATTTGTTCTGCTGGTAGCTCCGGCATGGCCTCACAGGTTTTGGTATGCGGATCTTGTCCGGATGGCCTCTTGCCAACCGTGGACTCTTCCGTTAAGACCAGACCTTCTGTCACAAGGTCCTTTTTTCCATCAGGATCTGAAATCCTTAAATTTAAAGGTATGGAGATTGAACGCTTGATTCTTGGTCAAAGAGGTTTCTCTGACTCTGTGATTAATACTATGTTACAGGCTCGTAAATCTGTATCTCGAGAGATATATTATAGAGTCTGGAAGACTTATATTTCTTGGTGTCTTTCTCATCATTTTTCCTGGCATTCTTTTAGAATACCGAGAATTTTACAGTTCCTTCAGGATGGTTTAGATAAAGGTTTGTCCGCAAGTTCTTTGAAAGGACAAATCTCTGCTCTTTCTGTTCTTTTTCACAGAAAGATTGCTATTCTTCCTGATATTCATTGTTTTGTACAAGCTTTGGTTCGTATAAAAACTGTCATTAAGTCAATTTCTCCTCCTTGGAGTTTGAATTTGGTTCTGGGAGCTCTTCAAGCTCCTCCGTTTGAACCTATGCATTCATTGGACATTAAATTACTTTCTTGGAAAGTTTTGTTCCTTTTGGCCATCTCTTCTGCCAGAAGAGTTTCTGAATTATCTGCTCTTTCTTGTGAGTCTCCTTTTCTGATTTTTCATCAGGATAAGGCGGTGTTGCGAACTTCTTTTGAATTTTTACCTAAAGTTGTGAATTCCAACAACATTAGTAGAGAAATTGTGGTTCCTTCATTATGTCCTAATCCTAAGAATTCTAAGGAGAAATCGTTGCATTCTTTGGATGTTGTTAGAGCTTTGAAATATTATGTTGAAGCTATGAAATCTTTTCGTAAGACTTCTAGTCTATTTGTTATCTTTTCCGGTTCTAGAAAAGGCCAGAAAGCTGCTGCCATTTCTTTGGCATCTTGGTTGAAATCTTTAATTCATCTTGCCTATGTTGAGTCGGGTAAAACTCCGCCTCAGAGAATTACAGCTCATTCTACTAGGTCAGTTTCTACTTCCTGGGCGTTTAGGAATGAAGCTTCGGTTGACCAGATCTGCAAAGCAGCGACTTGGTCCTCTTTGCATACTTTTACTAAATTCTACCATTTTGATGTATTTTCTTCTTCTGAAGCAGTTTTTGGTAGAAAAGTACTTCAGGCAGCGGTTTCAGTTTGAATCTTCTGCTTATGTTTTTCGTTAAACTTTATTTTGGGTGTGGATTTTTTTCAGCAGGAATTGGCTGTCTTTATTTTATCCCTCCCTCTCTAGTGACTCTTGTGTGGAAAGATCCACTTCTTGGGTAGTCATTATCCCATACGTCACTAGCTCATGGACTCTTGCTAATTACATGAAAGAAAACATAATTTATGTAAGAACTTACCTGATAAATTCATTTCTTTCATATTAGCAAGAGTCCATGAGGCCCGCCCTTTTTTTGTGGTGGTTATGATTTTGTATAAAGCACAATTATTCCAATTCCTTATTTTATATGCTTTCGCACTTTTTTATCACCCCACTTCTTGGCTATTTGTTAAACTGAATTGTGGGTGTGGTGAGGGGTGTATTTATAGGCATTTTGAGGTTTGGGAAACTTTGCCCCTCCTGGTAGGAATGTATATCCCATACGTCACTAGCTCATGGACTCTTGCTAATATGAAAGAAATGAATTTATCAGGTAAGTTCTTACATAAATTATGTTATCTCGCTCCCGACATAACTGTCACATGGTGGAAGAGAAACCAGATGCTGTGGAGATTCATTTCAGGAATAACTCTGTACCTGAAATCCCTATTTTACAAATAGATGATCAGACTCCTTTAAGTGGCTCTGATGGTAATACTTTTAAAATATCGCCTGGAAAGATAGCGAATATTTCCTTAGATGGCGATGTATTAACCATATCTCTCCACAAGGGGGATCATAAAATCCCTAAGGGGGAGGCCACACTCAATACCTCGCAGGGATTGAGAGAGTTAAAGAGGATCTATTTATCCCTATACAAGTGCATGACCTTGGTACAACAAAATATGCCAAATTGAACTTAAAACAGGAAGCTAGCTATACAGGGAGTGCAGAATTATTTGGCAAGTTGTATTTTTGAGGATTAATTTTATTATTGAACAACAACCATGTTCTCAATGAACCCAAAAAACTCATTAATATCAAAGCTGAATATTTTTGGAAGTAGTTTTTAGTTTGTTTTTAGTTTTAGCTATTTTAGGGGGATATCTGTGTGTGAAGGTGACTATTACTGTGCATAATTATTAGGCAACTTAACAAAAAACAAATATATACCCATTTCAATTATTTATTTTTACCAGTGAAACCAATATAACATCTCAACATTCCCAAATATACATTTCTGACATTCAAAAACAAATCAGTGACCAATATGGCCACCTTTCTTTGCAAGGACACTCAAAAGCCTGCCATCCATGGATTCTGTCAGTGTTTTGATCTGTTCACCATCAACATTGCGTGCAGCAGCAACCACAGCCTCCCAGACACTGTTCAGAGAGGTGTACTGTTTTCCCTCCTTGTAAATCTCACATTTGATGATGGACCACAGGTTCTCAATGGGGTTCAGATCAGGTGAACAAGGAGGCCATGTCATTAGATTTTCTTCTTTTATACCCTTTCTTGCCAGCCACGCTGTGGAGTACTTGGACGCATGTGATGGAGCATTGTCCTTCATGAAAATCATGTTTTTCTTGAACTGCTTGAAGAAGGTGTCTTCCAGAAACTGGCAGTAGGACTGGTAGTTGAGCTTGACTCCATCCTCAACCCGAAAAGGCCTTACAAGCTCATCTTTGATGATACCAGCCCAAATCAGTACTCCACCTCCACCTTGCTGGCGTCTGAGTCGCACTGGAGCTCTCTGCCCTTTACCAATCCAGCCACGGGCCCATCCATCTGGCCCATCAAGACTCACTCTCATTTCATCAGTCCATAAAACCTTAGAAAAATCAGTCTTGAGATATTTCTTGGCCCAGTCTTGACATTTCAGCTTGTGTGTCTTGTTCAGTGGTGGTCGTCTTTCAGCCTTTCTTACCTTGGCCATGTCTCTGAGTATTGCACACCTTGTGCTTTTGGGCACTCCAGTGATGTTGCAGCTCTGAAATATGGCCAAACTGGTGGCAAGTGGCATCTTGGCAGCTGCACGCTTGACTTTTCTCAGTTCATGGGCAGTTATTTTGCGTCTTGGTTTTTCCACACGCTTCTTGCGACCCTGTTGACTATTTTGAATGAAACACTTGATTGTTCGATGATCACGCTTTGCAATTTTAAGAGTGCTGCATCCCTCTGCAAGATATCTCACTATTTTTGACTTTTCTGAGCCTGTCAAGTCTTTCTTTTGACCCATTTTGCCAAAGGAAAGGAAGTTGCCTAATAATTATGCACACCTGATATAGGGTGTTGATGTCATTAGACCACACCCCTTCTCATTACAAAGATGCACATCACCTAATATGCTTAATTGGTAGTAGGCTTTCGAGCCTATACAGCTTGGAGTAAGACAACATGCATAAAGAGGATGATGTTGTCAAAATACTCATTTGCCTAATAATTCTGCACTCACTGTATAAGCGAAGGCTTGTTAGCACAGATAGCTGAACCTAAAGTGATTAAATATCTTTCTCCCCAAGACCACCGTGTCCACAACCTGGATAACAGGTTTGAAAGCTATAACATCACAGCTAAATGCTTATTATCTGTATCTATAGGTAATAAATCAGTGAAGTACCTGTTTTTAGTTTTAAATACTCCCCATAATCAAATATACATTGGCAATGATATCTTGCATAGATATGCCATACAAATAGGTTTGAAATCAAACCAGCAATTGCCATATGCTGTGAATATGCAGGTGTCTAGCGATGTTATAATTCCTGCCGGGGCTGATAAATTTCTTTTACCCTTACAGGTAAAGAGAGGTCAGAAATGAAAAACTTCTGAAACACTAATTTGCCTCTCCCATAGAATACAAAATCTGGGTGTCACAGTGACCTACACTCCTTTAGTAAATATTGGAACTATTCCAATACATGTTATTGTACATAACATGACCACATGGGATATAACCTTATCCAAGGGAACTACCATAGGATACGCGCTGGAATCAAGTTATTACACTTTTGGATTCCAGAAATTGGGCTAATACCTGAAGGATACTTAACTGAAGAACAATTAATAGAACAATCCTTTGCCTCTATGCCAGAGGGTCTATTTACTATTCAGTCCATTTATTCCTTCAGCTCAGAGGAAGGCATCTGTAAAATTGAAGAAGCCTCTCTAGTATTTGATCAGCCGAACAAACAGCAAGATTACCCCAATACCCAGAGTCATGGGGGCAATGTAAATTATAATCCAAGGGGATCTCACCTCTAGATTGGAAGAAGCCTATGAAATAGGACAGCCTGAAATCTTTCCAGGATTTCAGTAAATAGTCGAAGAGCAAATATCCTTAGCTAATGGCTGTCCAGCGATGATGAACGCCAAATGCTGCGAGAACTTCTGTTGGAGTACAAGGATAGGGATTCTTATGACTGTGGTACTACAGACTTGCACATTGCAAGAATACAAACTGATCCCAATGCACCACCTGTCTTTGTTAAACAATACAGACTTCCCTTAGCCTCATATGATTCTCTTGCAGAAATCATAAGGAACTTGGAAGAAAGAGGTATTATCAGACAGGTGCACAGCTCTTACAATAATCCTATTCTAGGTGTTCTTAAGCCTAATGGACAATGGCGTTTGTGTGCTGATTTAAGAAAGCTAAACAAATGAGTGTACATGTCTGACTGGCCTGTACAATACATTGACCAATGCCTAGCACAGATGCATGGATCCAAAATATTCACTGCCATTGATTGTGCACAGGGATATTGGACCATAAAAGTACACAAAGAGGACCAGTATAAGCTGGCATTCTCATTCCAAAAGGTCCAATATGCATTTCAGAGATTCCCTTTTGGATACATAAATTCTGGACATGAATTTGCTGTATTCATGCATAAGGCTATGCCTGATGCACTGGAAAGGGGGACCTTATCTTATGTTGATGTTTTAATCAAAAGCACAGACTTTGAAAAACACATCGCAGAGCTTAAACACGTCCTCAGCCAACTTAAAAGGGCAGGTGTCAAATTATCCCTAAAAAAGCTCAATGGTGCCGCACTCGGGTAAACTTCTTGGGACATGAAGTTACTTCTGAAGGGCTAAATCTTCAGAAAAAAAGGTGGAAGCTAGTAAATTCTAAAAACCCAACTAACTTAAAGGAATTGAGTTCATTCCTGGGTATGACGAATTATTCTCGCGAATTCATTGATAATTATGCAGAGTTAGCTAAACCACTACTACTACTTCTAAAGAAGGATGTAAAATGGCACTGGAGTGAGTCTCAAGAGACAGCCATCAAAGAGCTGAAGAGAAAACTCACACAAGCACCTTGCTTAGCATACCCTGAAGGTGGTAAACCTTTCTTCTTAGAGACAGGTTACACAGATATGTGACAAAACCAATCTCGCCACTGTACATTGGAGGGCCTGTTATGGAACATTCTTTGGGCTGGAGGTACATGGGCTTAAGGATACCCAGAGACTGCATGGAAATATGGAATTTTATATGCTGGACACCCCATGTACTTTCATAACTCTGTCTTATGTCTATGTCACCCTGTATCCATAAATACAGGATGGGTACAGGGTGTGAGTGCCCCTTGTGGGAGCAATTGTGACTCTATAAGCCAAGTGGGCATAAAAGACTTTATAGCTAATAAGAACTGTTCCTATATTCTGTAATAAGATGTATTCTATGTATGTTTAAGGTCTGATTGTGTCTCAGGAGTCTGTCTAGGTAAACTGATTGTGTCCTTGTGTGATTATGTTAACTAGACTGCCCAACATCAGATTGTCTGAGTACTTAATATGTTAATCTGTTTTACCTGTGAATAGACAATTCTTAGAGGTTTGATGCATTGTTCATATGTTTGCTTTACTGTTTAACCAATGCCCTCTGTAACCTGAAGCCAGGGTTATATTCAACCCCCCCATCTGGGGGTCAGACCTGCATAAATACTAGGCATAGCCTTTAATAAATGTTATTCTGTTTTAAACCTGAAAACTGGCTGGGTTGTGAATTGCTGATTCCCTATGCAGGACATTGTTCCCTGGTGTTAACCCTTGGTATCCTGTTGGTACTGTAACAATTGGTGGCAAGCGACGGAATGAAACTTATCGCCCAGAAGAGCAACTACACAAGCCAGTAACCTCAGGAAGAGGGGGATTATTACAATACTGACTAAGATGGAAAAGAGAAAAGTAAATTTTGCAGCTTTTAAAAACTTCCTGGAAACAGAAGGAGAGATTGATGGGTACCTTGCGGATTTTGAGAGGCAATGTGCACTACACAAGGTACCCGCAGAGGACTGGGTCACGATATTATCTGGAAAATTATCCGGCCGGGCCAGAGAGGCTTTTTGGGCCATTCCAGATGAGGAAGTCAGGGATTATAATACTGTAAAAGAGGCTCTGCTCTCCAGGTATGCGGTTACACCGGAGGCATACCGGAGGCGGTTCAGAGACACTGTTAAATTATCTGGAGATTCCTACCTTGAGTGGGCATGTAAGGTGCACCGCACAGCAGCTCACTGGATAGCGGGGTGCCAAGCCATATCTGGGGAAGAGGTGCTGCAGCTATTCCTGTTGGAACATTGCTTCGACAAGTTACCCGCAGGAGTTCGAGAGTGGGTTCGGGACCGTAAACCCTCCACCCTGCAGGAAGCGGCTTGCTTGGCCGATGAGTATACGGATGCCCGCAAACTGGACACTGCTACCACTAAGCCCCCTGCTAGAGTGGAGTACAGACCCCCAGTCACCCCAGCAGCTGCCAGTTACCAAACCCCGGCGCACCGCTATACCACACGGCCTCCGGCCACGAACTACCCTCAGAGAGCCCTGTTCAATTTGCGGTGCTACTCACAACCTATTCGGTGCTTTAGATGTAAGCAACTAGGGCACAAAAGACCAGAGTGTCCCCTAAACGCAGCGAACCAAGCGCAGTCCTGGAGAAGACCCGCCGGCGGAATCCCACGTAATCCTCAGCCTGCGGCCCGCTACGTAGAGGCGCAAGAATGCTGGAGCATCCTACATGAGGCAGACCTTGTGCAAGCTGCCCACCGGAATAACCGGCAACTGGTTAAAGTGAATGGGAAGAAGGTCAGTGGTCTACGGGATACTGGTGCTACCATGACCTTGCTTCAAAAGAACTTGGTGTCTGAGAAACAGTACACTGGAGACACTGTGGCTGTGAGGGTAGCAGGGGGCGATGTGTTCAGCCTACCTGTTGCCAGGCTACATTTGGATTGGGGAGTGGGCGCTAGACCTGTGAATGTGGGGATCAAGAAGGACTTACCTGCTGATGTTCTTCTTGGAAATTACTTGGCCCCCCTTGTTTCTGCCTACGCTCCTATGGGTCCCGCTGATGTTAACCCTGTGACTACCCATGCCCAGATCTCTGCAGCAGAGACTGACCCACCTGCTGCTAAGCCCCAGGACGCTGAGCTCAGTAAATCTCTATCCGCTATTGATATGTGGAGGTCCCGTTACAATGCGCTGATGAAGGAGAAGAGGAGCGCAGAGGAAAAAGCACGTTTAGAACGTGAATCTCTGCTAGACAAGCTGCACCGACAGACTGCAGAAAACACCAGCTTGAGAGTGGGACATGAAACCTTAAAGACAAACTTAGTGACACTTGAGGAGAAGCTGACGCTGGCTCATAGTGAGGTGCAGCAACTCAAGGGCACCCTATGTCAGTATGAAGGGATTTTGGATACCTATGAAGAGCAGGTACAGAAAACTCGTAAAGAAGCTGATGGGATTTTGAAGGACTGTTTGGCCCTGGTCTGGGCACTGAGGAATTTGAACCCTTGTTTGTATGGACAGGAATTCTCTCTCATAACGGGAATCCAGATGGATTGTCCCAGCAAACTGACATGCCTACCAGGCGCTCTGGTGGTATATGGCACAGTATATACCCTAGACAGCTGAGCATGACAAACCAGAGGGAGAGGAGTTTGATGGTCCTGTCCCCCAGCAGCAGAGGAATATACAGGGAATTGGGAGCCCAGACTCCATTCCCCAGCGGCAGGCTGCGTTACAAGGGGTAGGGACAGTTGGTCCTGTCCCCCAGCAACACGGCTGTTTAGCCAAAGGGGAGACGATTGGTCTCCCCCTCCAGCAGCACAGCTATGTATCCAAAGGGGAGACAGTCGGTCTCCCCCTCCAGCAACCAGGCTCCCACCAGGCTACTTCCATGGTAGTGCTGGCACCCGGGCAGAGTACAGCTGGTCTCTGCCCACCTCGCAACCCACCAATTCAGCGTACCAGTCCCCCACACAGCTGTGGTGAGGCACCTGGACATGGACAAGTTTTCCCCGTACTCAGGTGTAGTAACCATTTATTGTGGGTGGGCTGTACTACTAATTGTGTTTTATGGGTGGGTTGCTGGACTAACCAGGGCACTGACCGGCAGGAGGTCAGATACCCTGTTAGTCTGTTTGGAAAAGGGGAGAGATGTGACAAAACCAATCTCGCCACTGTACATTGGAGGGCCTGTTATGGAACATTCTTTGGGCTGGAGGTACATGGGCTTAAGGATACCCAGAGACTGCATGGAAATATGGAATTTTATATGCTGGACACCCCATGTACTTTCATAACTCTGTCTTATGTCTATGTCACCCTGTATCCATAAATACAGGATGGGTACAGGGTGTGAGTGCCCCTTGTGGGAGCAATTGTGACTCTATAAGCCAAGTGGGCATAAAAGACTTTATAGCTAATAAGAACTGTTCCTATATTCTGTAATAAGATGTATTCTATGTATGTTTAAGGTCTGATTGTGTCTCAGGAGTCTGTCTAGGTAAACTGATTGTGTCCTTGTGTGATTATGTTAACTAGACTGCCCAACATCAGATTGTCTGAGTACTTAATATGTTAATCTGTTTTACCTGTGAATAGACAATTCTTAGAGGTTTGATGCATTGTTCATATGTTTGCTTTACTGTTTAACCAATGCCCTCTGTAACCTGAAGCCAGGGTTATATTCAACCCCCCCATCTGGGGGTCAGACCTGCATAAATACTAGGCATAGCCTTTAATAAATGTCATTCTGTTTTAAACCTGAAAACTGGCTGGGTTGTGAATTGCTGATTCCCTATGCAGGACATTGTTCCCTGGTGTTAACCCTTGGTATCCTGTTGGTACCGTAACAAGATATAAGCATGAGTGCTGTTTTATACCAAAAGCATGATAATTTAAGCAAAGCCATTGCTTATGCGAGCAAAACTCTAACCCCAGTAGAAATAAAATTTAGCGATTGCAAAAAAGCCCTCTTATCTACTGTATGGGCTCTACAAAATTTCCGCAGCTATGTATAGGGCAAGAAAATTATTGTAGAAATGGCCCACCAGCCTTTGCTATATTTGCAAAGTGAGAGAATAAGAGATGGGAATTTGTCAAATAGCCGCATAACAGCGTGGACTCTTTCCTTACAAGGCTGGCCCTTAGAAATTCGCTACAAGCAGAATAAAAAGAATCCAGTTGCACAGGGGCTTGCTGAGCTCCACAACTGTACTGCTAGAGATCCTGGGGAAGAATTATCAGAAAATGATTTCCTGGAGGAACAATTGCTGTCCCCATATAAAATGTACAATGAGGACAATTGTCAAATATTACCTTGGGTATATGTTGATGGTTGTTCTTACCATGCCACTATTGATAATTAGCGCAGATTAGTCACTGGCATTGGTACAACTTGGGCAAGTGGATTCCCAAATATATCTATAGGTTTCAACATTGGACCAAGATCCAGTCAAGTTGCAGAACTAACTGCTGTTCTAAAAACCATTGAAATGGCTATTGAACATGGTATTCATGAATTTGTGATCATAACTGACTCAAATTATGTGCGTGACAGTTTTGTTGAATACCTGCCAACTTGGAAAAGAAATGGCATGCAGAAAAGCAATAACAAACCAGTCAAGCATGGCAAGTTGTTCTGCGAGATTGATAATCTGGTGGTATCCAATGATTTAACCATACACTGGAAAAGACCAAGGGTCATTCCAGGGTTCTAGGTCCTGATAAGGAAGGCAATGACCTCACGGATTCATTAGCCAAACAAGGAGCCATAACTGGAGAACTCCTTAATATTGACCACTTAATGGGTGCAATTCAGGTAGAAGCCATTACCAGAAACCAGGCAAAACAGAGTGACCTGGTACAATGGAGTCAGGATTCTCCTAGTGAGGACCTGATCACTAGTCAAAAAGAAGACCCCTTTGTAGGCACCTTCTATAAACACATAGAAGATCCTGAAAATAACCCCATATCAAAAGATGATTGTATTGGCAAAGAACATCTTAGAATCTTAATGAAATCCAGAACACAATTCAAGTTACAGGATGGTTTGTTAATTAGGACCTCCAAAACTGGCATCCAGCAATGGGTAGTACCCACCAAGTTCAGAGGTCTAATGCTTCAACATGCCATTGATGCTCGCACATCTGGTCATGATGGTGTCAAACTCACATATGAAATATTGCGTGACTACGCTTTTGGCCACACATGTTGAAAGATGTTCATACCTACTGTCAAGGGTGTTTAATCTGTCCACAGTTCCAGCCCACTGCGCCAACGCATAGAGCGCCATTGCAGAAAAGGGGGATGGTAATGCCATGGTCAGATATACAAATTGATTTTATTGGTTCAGTAACAAGGTCATCAAGAGGTAACAAATGTTAACCCGTGACATGCCTGTTCACTAAATGGGTGCACCTAACAATAGTGCTGAAACATGAGCAGTATTGCTCATCAACCACGTATTTTCCAGATTTGGTTTGCCCCAAAGAATCGAATCAGATCAGGGAACCCACTTCACTAGCGAAGTGATGACCAAAATGTGGAAAATACTAGGGGTAAAAAGAAAGCTTCATATTGCATATAGAGCTGCCTCAAGTGGTGGTGTAGAGCGTTACAACCAATCCATTGTTAAAATCCTCAAAAAGTTTGTGAGTGAAACGGGTAAAGACTGGGATGTAAAACTTCCTCTTGTCTTAATGGCATTAAGAGCAACCCCAAGTAGTGCTACCAAGATGTCACCTTTTGAACTGATGACTGGGAGGAGAATGGTTCTACCTCAGCATCTGCTGTATCGTACATAAGACCAAAACTTGATAAACGCTGCCAATACACATCAATGTGGAGAACCTAAGAAAGCACCTGCAATATGTCTTTGCGTTTGCTCAAAGGAATTTAGAGGAAGCTGCAACAGCCACTAAAACCCATTATGATCTCAAAACATCCAAAAAGGAATATGAAATAAATGATAAAGTTTATCTTTATAACTTTGGAAGATATCAGGTTAGGGAGAAAAAATTTCTTCCATCATGGAAAGGTCCTTTTGTCATTACTGACAAAATATCTCCAGTAGCCTATAAAATACAGATCCCCAAAAATGAAAGTTTCATAGATAAATGGGTCCTTATCAATCAATCAATTGCGAGCGTGTCATCCTAGGTTCCAACTACAAGTCATAGTGGGAGAATGAAGTGTCATATCCCCAAATGCACTAAAGAAATATTGTAGTTTAAAGAAATATTGTAGTTTAAAGATACCTAACTGATGAACATGAAGGCTCAAAAATGATGGACTTTCTACATAGAACACTGTCTATGATGCATACGGTCAACATCCTTTAAGATACCATTGACTTTAAGCCAATTTAAATACATATGTCCTACATCTATTTAAAATTTGAAGGGGGATTCATGTCAAGGTATAAGTAAAGATAGATATAGATATATATATATATATATATATATATATATATATATATATATATATATATATATAATCTTTTAATCATATATTTGGCTAGTCAGTAGCAAATGATTCATTCAGAAAAATTTACTTCACTCATGTTCAGTTCTCCCCCCACTTAGCATGCAAAGTTATTCTAAACACACAAGTGAGGACAATAAAACATTTGGTTTATTTAACTTTAACAGCCATTTCAAGAGACCATATGTTTTACTACCTGTAAATGTGTGATACACTTCCTACCCCTTACAACGTTGCCTAGAAGTCTGATCTAGGTGATATATTTTTTGAAAAAGTAACCACTTACATTTCACATGCAAATTGACCCCATGCTATGTAAGTGGGGCAATGAAAACTTGGCCAGCAAAGACATGTTAGGATATACTACTTTTTTTTTTTTCCTTTTATACAGCCTGAAAGTATAAATGACTATATAACAGTTTATGATCTGCTGGATTTTATATAATTTTGAACACTACATAGAAATGAATATATATATATATATATATATATATATATATATATATATATATATATATATATATATATATATATATATATATATATATATATAATGGATTACAAAAATTATAATAGATTAAGTGACAATTTTGGTAATCCCATGTTTGAAATGAATGTATGGCATGTTCTCTGTTTATCCAGATGGAGCTAAAAGATGATAGATACAGGATTGCACTAAATCTTTATAAAATTTTAAATATATCTCTTGAAATATAGTGAGACGGATGTATGGAAGTCACTTTGATGTGATATGACTGTGACATATTGATGTTTGATATCAAATTGTGGGTTTTCTGTTGTGCTGAATGAAATATGGATGCTAACAGGAGAAATGTATTGATGCAGTGGTTTAAAGTATGTTGAATTATATAGGGAGATATTGGGATTAACAGTATAATTCTTTTGGTATAATATAATGTTGAAAACATAACGTATTTGATATGGGGGAAATAAAAAAAATGGTATGATACTACCCCATCTATAATTAATATTGTGAGTTATTAATGCAAGAAATTATGGCAGTTATTACATATTTTAAAGAAATATTTTCTTTCACTGTTAGAAATGGTTGAGTGAGTCTGTTTGTATTGTCTGCTGCCCCCGATGGACGGAATCCGGTGTTGCAATGCAGGTATTACAGCCAAGAGATGATTGGTGGTTGCAGGGATGCATCTCCTTGACAACATGCATTCATGGGGTGAACCAATCAGAGGCAAGCACGAAGGGCCACCCATATTTCTCACTGATGATTAAACAATATAAGTGAAGGCAGGATGAGTAAAATGGTGTGGACTGCTGATTTTGTAAACTGACTAAAAAAAATGTTGCGTGGGAGACAGTCAAACTATAGGAAAAGTGGGCCATACTTTTTTTTTATCAATTGCAATCACACTTATTTTTAAGCAACTAGAAGGCTAGTGGCAGAGGGTGTCACCACAGTACTTATAAGAGGCACCTAGGAGCAGGTAAAAAACACTTGGAAATATGGTAAAAAGATCATAAGCTAATGAGACCAAAATTACAATGTAATATCAAAAAACCTAGATATAAGGGTATACAGACTAATAGTCCAATAGATGGTGGGTGATGATAGGACAGTCCTTTGTTGCAGTAATGGATAATCCCAAATGATGTGTATCCAAAGTGACAGGCCGCTCCTCTAGGGTGTCGTGCCGCGACACAGGTCAAGGGAATCTAAACAAATCAGAATAGAGGGCGCCACATGGTGCAGATCATAAATTTACTTTAAACAGGTACAAGAATAGTGTTTCTCAGTGTTACACACTGTTTCATCAGGCTATCTAGCCTGATGAATCAGTGTGTAACACTGAGAAATGTGTTGCTGTTGTTTTTATCATTATAATAAAATCTTTTAAAGTTCTTTTAAACCTCTATTTGCTGCCGACCTATTATTTTCCCTATTTTGGGACTCTCCTACCAATTTGGAGCTGTAGACTCTTCATTCAGGCCTCTGGACCTGTGGGACTGACCATTGCTGTACAGGCTCCCTTCCGTGGTATCTCTGGACTCTCCCTGGTGAGACGAGGATCCCTTTTGTGACGACATCTATTGGTCTACCGGACGACGGGTGGTTCCGGACTGCTGGTATTGCACATCTGTGCTTTACATCTTGTGAGTAGGATTCGTCTGCTATTCTTGTACCTGTTTTAAAGTAACTTTATGATCTGCACCATGTCGCGCCCTCTATTCTGATTTGTTTGGATACACTTATTTTTATATGAGGTGGGACAAATCTTGAAGCTGAATATCATCTGGTAAAGTGTATGTGTGTATGTATGTGTGTGTATATATGTATATATATTTATTTATATTACAGGTAATATTTTAAAACAAAAATATATGTATGGTCACTACAGTTAAAGTATAGTTGAGAGATTTAAAAGAGCAGTTTATAATTTAGTTTATATTCATAGCCTGTATATTGTTAAACAAATCCTTGATGCTAAATTGTTTTAACTGTGCATATATACGGCTAGATTTAGAGTTCTGCGGCCAAAGGGGAGCGTTAGCTACGCGTGTATTTTTTCCCCCGCACCTTTTAAATACCGCTGGTATTTAGAGTTCACAGAAGGGCTGCGTTAGGCTCCATAAAGGGAGCGTAGAGCATAATTTACCGCCACTGCAACTCTCAATACCAGCGGTGCTTACGGACGCGGCCAGCTTCAAAAACGTGCTTGTGCACGATTCCCCCATAGGAAACAATGGGGCCGTTTGAGCTGAAAAAACAAAAAAGCAGCGTTCAGCTCCTAACGCAACCCCATTGTTTCCTATGGGGAAACACTTCCTAAGTCTGCACCTAACACCCTAACATGTACCCCGAGTCTAAACACCCCTAACCTTACACTTATTAAACCCTAATCTGCCGACCCCGCTATCGCTGACCCCTGCATATTATTTTTAACCCCTAATCTGCCGCTCCGTACACCGCCGCAACCTACGTTATCCCTATGAACCCCTAATCTGCTGCCCCTAACCCCCGCCGACCTCTATATTATATTTATTACCCCCTATTCTGCCCCCCCCAACGTCGCCGCTACCTACCTACAATTATTAACCCCTAATCTGCCCACCAGACCTCACCGCTACTATAATAAATGTATTAACCCCTAAAGCTAAGTCTAACCCTAACCCTAACACCCCCCTAAGTTAAATATAATTTTTATCTAACGAAATAAAATAAATCTTATTAAATAAATTATTCCTATTTAAAGCTAAATACTTACCTGTAAAATAAACCCTAATATAGCTACAATATAAATAATAATTATATTGTAGCTATTTTAGGATTAATATTTCTTTTACAGGCAACTTTGTATTTATTTTAACCAGGTACAATAGCTATTAAATAGTTAATAACTATTTAATAGCTACCTAGTTAAAATAATTACAAAATTACCTGTAAAATAAATCCTAACCTAAGTTACAATTTAACCTAACACTACACTATCAATAAATAAGTAAATAAACTACCTACAAATAAATACAAATAAATACACTAACTAAAGTACAAAAAATAAAAAAAGAACTAAGTTACAAAAAATAAAAAAAGAATTTACAAACATTATAAAAATATTACAACAATTTTAATCTAATTACACCTACTAATTGTAACTCAGGTTAGGTTAGGATTTATTTTACTGGTAATTTTGTATTTCACCTACTAATTGTAACTCAGGTTAGGTTAGGATTTATTTTACTGGTAATTTTGTATTTCTTTTAGCTAGGTAGTTATTAAATAGTTAATAACTATTTAATAGCTATTGTACCTAGTTAAAATAAATACAAAGTTGCCTGTAAAATAAATATTAATCCTAAAATAGCTACAATATAATTATTATTTATATTGTAGCTATCTTAGGGTTTATTTTACAGGTAAGTATTTAGCTTTAAATAGGAATAATTTATTTAATAAGATTTATTTTATTTCGTTAGTTAAAAATTATATTTAACTTAGGGGGTTGTTAGGGTTAGACTTAGCTTTAGGGGTTAATACATTTATTATAGTAGCTGTGAGGTCCGGTCGGCAGATTAGGGGTTAATAATTGTAGGTAGGTAGCGGTGACGTTGGGGGGGGCAGATTAGGGGTTAATAAATATTATGTAGGGGTCGGCGATGTTAGGGGCAGCAGATTAGGGGTACATAGGGATAATGTAGGTGGCGGCGTGTGCGGTCGGCAGATTAGGGGTTAAAAAAATTAATAGCGTGGCGGCGATGTGGGGGGGGGCTCGGTTTAGGGGTACATAGGTAGCTTATGGGTGTTAGTGTACTTTAGAGCACAGTAGTTAAGAGCTTTATGAACCGGCGTTAGCCCAGAAATATATATATATATATATATATATATATATATATATATATATATATATATATATATATATATATATATATATATATATATATATATATATATATATATATATATATATATATATATATATATATATAATTGTGGCACTTGCTCTATGGAACTTTTGCAATAATCTATCTTGCACTATTATCATCTAAGGCGTTTGGTGGAAATGATTGGAACATTTACTATAAATTCTTTGACAACATAATCTCCTTGCTTACTGAGCGACTGTGTTCTCTCTTGTATATGACTATATGTCTTGCACTACATCACTATATGTCTTGCACTACATCACTATATGTCTTGCACTACATCACTATATGTCTTGCACTACATCACTATATGTCTTGCACTA
This sequence comes from Bombina bombina, assembly GCF_027579735.1. NCBI lineage: Eukaryota > Metazoa > Chordata > Amphibia > Anura > Bombinatoridae > Bombina > Bombina bombina. Next base: position 2,683,489 of record NC_069503.1, read on the forward strand.
CATCACTATATGTCTTGCACTACATCACTATATGTCTTGCACTACATCACTATATGTCTTGCACTACATCACTATATGTCTTGCACTACATCACTATATGTCTTGCACTACATCACTATATGTCTTGCACTACATCACTATATGTCTTGCACTACATCACTATATGTCTTGCACTACATCACTATATGTCTTGCACTACATGACTATATGTCTTGCACTACATGACTATATGTCTTGCACTACATGACTATATGTCTTGCACTACATGACTATATGTCTTGCACTACATGACTATATGTCTTGCACTACATGACTATATGTCTTGCACTACATGACTATATGTCTTGCACTACATGACTATATGTCTTGCACTACATGACTATATGTCTTGCACTACATGACTATATGTCTTGCACTACATGACTATATGTCTTGCACTACATGACTATATGTCTTGCACTACATGACTATATGTCTTGCACTACATGACTATATGTCTTGCACTACATCACAGCTTGACTTTGCATCGTCTGAGACCAGCTTTACAGTCTTGCTTGCTGCTTTCCTGCAATACCTATGCTTGAACACCTTATTGCTTTATTGTGCTTTTTTGCCTATTCCATCTGCAGCTAACTTTATAGTGGTGCACCACTCATCTATACCATTTATGCTCTGTTTGCAATAAGGGTTGCTGTGTGTGAGTGTATGAATGGTTTATTTGTTTTTTAGGATTTGTTATGTATATTTATATCTACATGAATCTATATAAAGTATATTTTGCACTTATCATACTCAATTGTCATTGTTTTATTTAAATATTGTCTATTAGGTGCTTATATCCTAGACTTTTAGAGAGAGAGAGAGAGAGAGAGAGAGAGAGATAGAGAGAGAGAGATATAGAGAGAGAGAGAGATAGAGAGAGAGAGATATAGAGAGAGAGAGAGATTTTAATCTGACATATACCGTAACAATCTGTTACCCATTTCTTTTAACTCCTTAACGGCCAACGACGTGCCAGGAACGTCCTACAAAAAAAAAATACCCTTAACGACCAAGGACATTCCTGGCACGTCCTCTGGTGTTTCGCTTCCATCCGCTCGATATTGAGGCATCCTGCAATACCATTTTTTTTACAAACACTCTGTGGCCCTCTCTGCACCTTAAGAAAATGGAAAAGTTGTTTCAAGGGGACTAACACCTGGACTGTGGCATGCCGGAGGGGGATCCATGGCAAAACTCCCACGGAAAATTACATAGTTGAGTCTGACACAAAAAAGCAGACTGTTGTTTCACAGTCCAAAAAAGTTTTTTTTTTTTATTAAATGTACACTACTATTAAACAAGATATGAGTGGTGGCACTGGGCAAGTGGGCACAGTATACACTGTGAGCCTGACACACACGCTGGCAGACAGGCAACTGCAATTAGATTACACAGGAAAAAAAACAAAAAACAGACTGATGTTCAATCCCTAAAAAGGGCTTTTTGGGGTGCTGTCCTACAGCAGAGATCAGATGAGTCCTTCAGGACTGTAGTGGACACTGAATACACTAGCCTAGCTATCAATTTCCCTATTCAATCAGCAGCAGCTACACTGTCCCTCCTCTCCCTAAGAATGCAGCTTCCGAATGAATCTAAAATGGATGCTGTCCAGGAGGGTCTGGGAGGGAGGGTCTGCTGCTGATTAGCTGGAATATGCCTGCTGACTGTGAGGTACAGGGTCAAAGTATTACTCAATGATGACGAATAGGGGGCGGATCGAACATCACATATGTTAGCCTGCCGCGGCGAACGCGAACATGCTATGTTCGCCGGGAACTATTCGCCGGTGAACTATTCGCGACATCACTAATAGCAAAGTGCTACTTGTATTTATTGCCCTATAACTTGCAAAGAACATGTAAACATTGGGTATTTTGTAAACTCAGGACAAAATTTTGAAACTATTTAGCATTGGTGTTTTTTGGTGGTTGTAGATGTGTAACAGATTTTGGGGGTCAAAGTTAGAAAAAACAGAATTTATGCTTACCTGATAAATTTCTTTCTCTTGTGATGTATCGAGTCCACGGATTCATCCATACTTGTGGGATATTCTCCTTCCTAACAGGAAGTGGCAAAGAGAGCACCCACAGCAGAGCTGTCTATATAGCTCCTCCCTTAGCTCCACCCCCCAGTCATTCGACCGAAGGCTAGTAAGAAAAAGGAGAAACTATAGGGTGCAGAGGTGACTGAAGTTTTTAAAATAAAAATATACTACCTGTCTTAAACTGACAGGGCGGGCTGTGGACTCGATACATCACAAGAGAAAGAAATTTATCAGGTAAGCATAAATTCTGTTTTATCTTGTAAGATGTATCAAGTCCATGGATTCATCCTAACTTGTGGGATACCAAAGCTTTAGGACACTGATGAAGGGAGGGACAAGACAGGTACCTTAAACGGAAGGCACCACTGCTTGTAGAACCTTTCTCCCAAAAATAGCCCCCGAAGAAGCAAAAGTATTGAATTTGTAAAATTTGGAAAAAGTATGAAGCGAAGACCAAGTCGCCGCGTTACAAATCTGTTCAACAGAAGCCTCATTTTCAAAAGCCCATGTGGAAGCCAGAGCTCTAGTAGAATGAGCAGTAATCCTTTCAGGAGGCTGCTGGCCAGCAGTCTCATAAGCCAAACGGATGATGCTTTTCAGCCAAAAAGAAAGAGAGGTAGCCTTAGTTTTTTGGCCTCTCCACTTACCAGAATAAACAACAAACAATGAAGATGTTTGACGGAAATCTTTGGTTGCTTGTAAGTAGAACTTTAAAGCACGAACCACATCAAGATTGTGCAACAGACGTTCCTTTTTTGAAGAAGGATTAGGACACAGCGAAGGAACAACAATTTCCTGATTGATATTCCTATTAGAAACAACCTTAGGAAGGAATCCAGGTTTGGTACGCAAAACCACCTTATCTGCATAAAAAACAAGATAAGGTGAGTCACACTGTAAAGCAGATAACTCAGAAACTCTTCGAGCCGAAGAGATAGCTACTAAAAACAGAACTTTCCAAGATAGAAGCTTGATATATATGGAATGCATAGGTTCAAACGGAACCCCTTGAAGAACTTTAACCCTTTAAGGTCACAGCTTTCAGTTTACTCAATTGTTTTATGACGGAAAAAATCTGTCATATGTCCTTAAGAGGTTAAGAACTAAGTTTAGGCTCCATGGCGGAGCAACAGGTTTGAATACAGGCTTGATTCTGACTAAAGCCTGACTAGACGCTTTAACGTCTGGGACATCTGCCAGACACTTGTGTAAAAGAATAGATAAAGCAGAAATCTGTCCTTTTTAAGGCGCTAGCTGATAACCCCTTCTCCAATCCTTCTTGGAGAAAAGACAATATTCTAGGAATCCTAATCTTACTCCATGAGTAACCCTTGGATTCACACCAATAAAGATATTTGCACCAAATCTTATGATAAATTTTCCTGGTGACAGGCTTTCTAGCTTGAATCAGGGTATCAATGACCGACTCAGAGAAACCACGCTTTGATAAAATCAGGCGTTCAATCTCCAAGCAGTCAGACGCAGAGAAATTAGATTTGGATGCTTGAAAGGACCTTGGATTAGAAGGTCATGCCTCATTGGCAGAGTCCACGGTGGAACAGATGACATGTCCACTAGGTCTGCATACCAAGTCCTGCGTGGCCACGCAGGTGCTATCAGAATCACTGAAGCTCTCTCCTGCTTGATTCTGGCAACCAGACGTGGGAGGAGAGGAAACGGTGGAAATACATAGGCCAGGTTGAAGGACCAGGGCACTGCTAGAGCATCTATCAGTACTGCCTGGGGATCCCGGGACCTGGACCTGTAACAAGGAAGTTTGGCATTCTGACGGGATGCCATCAGATCCAATTCTGGTGTGCCCCATAGCTGAGTCAGCTTGGCAAATATTTCCGGATGGAGCTCCCACTCCCCCTGATGAAAAGTCTAATGACTTAGGAAATCTTCCTCCCAGTTCTCTACCCCTGGGATATGGATTGCTGAAAGATGGCAAGAGTGAGTCTCCGCCCATCGGATTATTTTGGTTACTTCCATCATCGCTAGAGGACTCCATGTTCCTCCTTGGTGATTGATGTAAGCTACAGTCGTGATGTTGTCCAACTGAAATCTGATGAATTTGGCCGCAGCTAGCTGAGGCCATGCCTGAAGCGCATTGGATATCGCTCTGTTTTAGAATGTTTATCAGGAGGAGAGTTTCCTCCCAAGACCATAAGCCCTGTGCTTTCAGGGAGTTCCAGGCTGTACCCCAGCCTAGCAGGCTGGCATCTGTCTTTACAATAATCCACTCTGGCCTGCAGAAACACATTCCCTGAGCCAGGTGGTCCTGAGACAACCACTAGAGAAGAGAATCTCTGGTCTCCTGATCCAGATGAATTTGTGGAGATAAATCTGCATAATCCCCATTCCACTGTTTGAGCATGCACAGTTGCAGTGGTCTGAGGTGTAAGCGGGCAAAAGGAACTATGTCCATTGCCGCTACCATGAGTCAGATTACCTCCATACACTGAGCCACTGATGGCCGAGGAATGGAATGAAGAGCTCGGCAAGTGTTTAAGAGTTTTGATTTTCTGACCTCCATCAGAAATATTTTCATTTCTACCGAGTCTATCAGAGTCCCTAGGAAGGAAACTCTTGTGAGAGGGAAGAGAGAACTCTTTTTTTTTTTTTTTTTTTTTATGTTCACCTTCCACCCGTGAGATCTCAGAAAAGCCAACACGATGTCCGTGTGAGACATGGTTAACTGGAAAGTTGACGCCTGAATTAAGATGTCGTCTAGATAAGGCGCCACTGCTATGCCCCGCGGTCTTAAAACCACCAAAAGGGACCCTAGCACCTTTTGTGAAAATCCTGGGAGCCGTGGCCAACCCGAAGGAAAGGGCCACAAACTGGTGATGCCTGTCCAGAAAGGCGAATCTGAGGAATTGATGATCTCTGTGAATAGGGATGTGTAGATAAGCATCCTTTAAGTCTACGGTAGTCATATATTGACCCTCCTGGATCAGAGGTAGAATAGTCCGAATTGTCTCCATCTTGAATGATGGTACTCTGAGGAACTTGTTTAGAATTTTGAGATCCAAGATTGGTCTGAAAGTTCCCTCTTTTTTGGGAACCACAAACAGGTTTGAGTAAAAACTTAGCCCTTGTTCCACATTTGGAACTGGGCGGATCACTCCCATGGCATGTAGGTCTTCTACACAGCGTAAGAACGCCTCTCTCTTTGTCTGGTTTGCAGACAATTGAGAAACGTGAAATCTCTCAGTTGGGGGGGGGGGGAGTCTTTGAAGTCCAGAAGATATCCCTGGCACACAATTTCTAAAGCCAAGGAATCGTGAACATCTCTTGCCCAAGCCTGAGCGAAGAGAGAGAGACTGCCCCCTACTAGATCCGGTCCCGGACCAGGGGCTACCCCTTGGAGGCAGCAGCACGCTTCTTGGCCTGTTTACCTTTGTTCCAAGCCTGGTTAGGTCTCCAGACTGACTTGGATTGGGCAAAATTCCCCTCTTGCTTTGCAGCAGGGGAAGCTGAAGCAGGACCACCCTTGAAGTTCTGAAAGGAACGAAAATTATTTTCTTTAGTCCTCATTTTATTTGTTTTATCCTGAGGGAGGGCGTGGCCTTTCCCTCCAGTGATGTCTGAAATAATCTCTTTCAGTTCAGGCCCGAATAGGGTCTTTCCTTTGAAAGGGATGTTCAAAAGTTTATATTTTGATGACACATCAGCAGACCAGGACTTAAGCCATAACACCCAGCGTGCTAAAATGGCAAAACCTGAATTCTTTGCCGCTAATTTAGCCAATTGGAAAGCGGCATATGTAATGAAAATTAGCCAATTTAAGGGCCTTAATTCTATCCATAATATCCTCTAATGGAGTCTCTTCTAGAGCCTCGAACCAGAAAGCAGCTGCAGTAGTTACAGGAACAATGCAGGCAATAGGTTAGAGGAGAGAACCTTGATGAACAAAAATTTTCTTTAGGAGACCCTCTAATTTTTTATCCATAGGATCTTTGAAAGCACAACTGTCTTCGATAGGTATAGTTGTACGCTTAGCGAGAGTAGAAACAGCTCCCTCCACCTTAGGAACCGTCTGCCACGAGTCTCGTATGGTGTCAGATATGGGAAACATTTTCTTAAAAATAGGAGGGGGAGCGAACAGTATACCTGGTCTATCCCACTCCTTAGTTGCCATCATATCAAAATCTGTCTGAGGGAGCGTCTTTCCTGAATCAGAAATCTCTCCCTCAGATAGCAAATCCCTTACCCCTACTTCAGAACATTGTGAGGGTATATCGTATACGGCTACTAAAGCGTCAGAAGGCTCAGCAGTTGTTCTTAACCCAGAGCTGTCACGCTTTCCTTTTAAACCAGGCAGTTTAGATAAAACCGCTATGAGGGTTGTATTCATAACTGTGGCCATGTCTTGTAAAGTAAATGAAGTCGACGCACTAGAGGTACTTGGCGTCACTTGTGCAGGCGTTACTGGTTGTGACACTTGGAGAGCTAGATGGCAAACCCTCAATTCCTTCTGTCTGAGAATCATCTATTGTTATATTTTTAAGTGCTATAATATGTTCTTTATAATTTATAGACATATCAGTGCAAGTGGGACACATTCTAAGAGGGGGTTCCACAATGGCTTCTAAACACATTGAACAAGGATTTTCCTTGGTGTCGGACATGTTAAACAGGCTAGTAATGAAACAAGCAAACTTGGAAAACACTTTATTCAAAGTAAATAATACTTAGAAAAAAACGGTACTGTGCCTTTAAGAGAAAAAAAGATGCACAAACTCTGCAAAACAGTGTAAAAAAGCAGTAAACTTTACGAAATTTTTACAGTGGAATCATAAAGCCTTAGTAAGTTTGCACAGCCAGCCAAATAAACAATTAACCCCTTAAAGGGCCATAATACCCAAATGTTTAAACACTTGAAAGTGATGCAGTATAGCTGTAAAAAGCTGACTAGAAAATATCTCCTGAACATCTCTATGTAAAAAAGAAAGATATTTTACCTCAAAAGTTCCTCCGTAGCCACCTCCCATTGTAAAGGATTTCTAAGCAGCATTTTAGTGCGTCTGTCCTGGGACAGCCGAAAGGATGAGCCTCGTGCACTCTCATCTTATTTCACCAATCAGGTAAAGGAAGTTTACTATGAATTCTCATGAGAGTTAAGTCAAATCTCATGAGATCACAGTAAAAGAGTTCATGACCTCAGCAATGCTGATGCTGATTGGCTGCTGTTCATTTCTTATTTTTTTTTTTATTTTTTTCCTTTCAGCTGGGAGCAGCTGAGTATAACTTTTTACACAGAACTTACTCTGCTGAGCTGAGGAGATTGTGAGGTAAAATATCTTCCTTTTTTTACATAGAGATGCTCAGGTGATATTTTCCTGTCAGCTTTTTACAGTTATACTGCATCAGTTTCAAGTGATTTAGCATATGAGTATTATGTCCCTTTAATGTAAATACCGGATTGACAAAACGTAAAAAAAACGGTATAAAATCATTCAGCACCTTGCCACAGCTCAGCTGGATGTCTTCAGAGTAAAAGAAACTGCGCAACTGAGGCGTGAAAATAGGCCCCTCCCACCTCACTCGATGTTAGTGGGGCCTAAAAGAAACACATCAAAGTGTTTCTAGACTAGCCATGTGGGTTGATAACCCTTAAATCAGCCACAATGACCCCTTAAAGTCCCTCAAAAAACGTTAAATTTTTCAATAAAAAAAAAAAGTTTTTTCCCATAAATGCCACCAGTAACAAATGAGCCCTCTATGCAAGCTTACAAGAGAAAGTGTGTTTTTCAATTTTTCATCAAATTTTTGTATATTTTTTTTATAGTAAATTATAAGATATGATGAAAATATGGTATCTTTAGAAAGTCCATTTAATGGCGAGAAAAACGGCATATAATGTGTGGGTACAATAAATGAATAAGAGGAAAATTACAGCTAAACACAAACACTGCAGAAATGTAAAAATAGCCTTTGTCCTAGATGGTCAACAAATGGAAAAGGGGTCTGTTCACGAAGGGGTTAATCTCTCAGGGACAACTTCATTGTCAGAAACAATTATTTTCACCCTCAGAAGTTGACTACGGGGTAGTGACTTAATAAGCGAGGGCTGGTATGAGCTAGTGTAATGTAGAAGACTAATGCAGTTTCTTTTCTAAAGATGTCAGTGCTGAATCCTACTCCTTTGTTATTCACTGTCACATCTAAAAATTCAATGCTTAACTCACTCCATACTAATTTGAACTTGATGACGTTCATAGCCAAATTCAACTCCTCAACAAAGCTTACCAGGATTCCAACACTGCCCAGCCATAAACCAAAGACGTCAATAATATAGCGCTACCATGCGCACCATATTGACCAAACATATTTTCAAAGATACATTTTTCTTAAAATTGATTCATGAAAATATTAGCGTAGTTAGGGGCAACGTTGGAATCCATGGCGGTTCCTTGTAATTGCTGAAAAAAACAATCCTCAAAGAGGAAATTATTGTTATATAGAAGAATATCCAATAACTGCATAATGAAGAAGATCTGTTGTCATATATACCACTAGAGTGAAGTGTTGCCCTGACTGCTACCAGTCCGCTCTCATGTGTAATAGCTGTATACAAACTGGTCACATCTAAACTGAAGAGTAAAAATTTGTCAGTATTCATCTGTAAATTTTCTAATGTATGCAAAAAATCTCCTGTATCCTTGATAAAGGTACTGGATTGTTCCACCAGGGGGCGTAAGATCTTGTCAAGGAAAATGGCTATGTTTGAACATATGGAGCCAGTGCCAGCCACAATAGGGTGTCCAGGGGGTGAGTCAGAGACTTATTGATTTTTTGGTAGTACATAAAAAACAGGGGTTTTTTGGGGGGTTTTTTTTAATCATAATTTTTCTTTATTGAGGAGTTCAAAATCAAAGACAGGTTATGCATTATATTTCAAAAAACAATACAACATAGCATCTTTACATAAGGCATAATCTTAAATTCTCAAAAAGTATTGAAACCTCTATTTTCTGATTTTTTTTTTACACACATACTATCATATAAAACAAAAAATTAAAGGGATGCACAAACAAAAAAAAAACAAACAAAAAAAGAGAAAAAAAAAAAAGGGGTAATCTGTCCTGTCTCTCTCCCCTCCACTTGGGCCCCACACACACCTCCCTCAGAAGTACTGTCTCCAAAAGTCAGGATATCTATCTGATAATATTAATTGTAAAAATACCGGGGAATTTCGGAAGTTTTTTAGTAACTGTAGCTGAACCTCTCTAGGACGGCTCAAAATTACCTTGTCCCATTTTGCAAAAAATTTTCTTAATTTATTTTCCTCGAATATCGAAGGATCATATTGTTCTAACAACATTTGATATTGTACGTTGTTTATCACTGACGCTATACTGGGGACATTTTTCTCCTTCCAGGCTTTTAAAACCATCTGTCTAACTAGTAGAATTAGAGTGTTAATCAGGGGCTTGTTTTGAGTTTTGTCCGAGACCAGAAAGAAGATGACTAAAGGCTTCAGTGATAGCCTGTCAGGCAAAAATCTATTCAACCAGTATTCCACTTGTTTCCACAATTTAATAATTTTTGGACAGGCATAAAATATATGAAATAAATCTGCAGACGGATTTTTAGGGGGTTTTTTTGTTTTTTTAACAACTCCATCATTACCCCTACCCCGCATGCCCGATGTCTTGGGATCACATTTTACTCAGATCTTTCTTTCACTCCTCAAATTTAGTCCTTGGCTAAAGCCTGCCGCTTCCACCTTAAAAACATCTCTAAAATTAGACACTTCCTTACTCAAGACACAACTAAGATTTTAATCCCCTCTCTCATCCTTTCCCACCTTGATTATTGCAACTCTGTCCTCTCTGGTTTCCCCACCTGCCGCCTAGCTCCTTTACAATCCATAATGAATGCCTCTGCCAGGCTCATCTTCCTTACTTGTCGCTCTTCATCTGCTGTACCTCTATGCCAATCCCTTCACTGGCTTCCTCTTGCCTCTAGGATCAAACACAAAATTCTCATTCTGACATACAAAGCCCTCAACTGCACTGCTCCCCCCTACATCTCAGACCTTGTCTCCAGATACTCTCCCTCCCTCCCGTCCCCTTCGCTCTGCTCACGACCTCCTACTCTCCTCCTCTCTTGTCATCTCATCACACTCCCATTTACAGGACTTCTCCAGACTGGCTCCCATCTTGTGGAACTCTCTGCCTCGCTCCACAAGACTCTATTCTAGTTTTAAAAGCTTCAAGTGCTCCCTAAAGACTCTACTGTTCAGGGATGCATACAACCTACACTAACCTTTCTTTATACCAGTTCCACTCCTCCATTGCTATCCCCTGAACCCCCTTAGCATGTAAGCCTTAGAGTCCAGCTGTTTGTAGATCACCTTCTTAAGAGCTGACTACAACAGTGCAACTCTTGGCAGGGTCCTCTACCCATTTGATCCATATAATTGTTTTGTTGTACTCCGTCTTTGTTAATAGCGCTGCGGAATCTGTTGGCACTCTACAAATAACAGATAATAATAATATTCCTCCATATTCAAATATTTAGCTGTAGCCTTATCGATAATATTATGTGCCAATGCTGAATTTAATATAACCAGGATCATACCCAAGTTTTGCATTTACATTCCCCATATTTAATTGAGAATATATCTCACTCTTATAATCCTGTTTATTAATCACCACAGTGGCTCTGCCCTTATCCGCAGCTTTTAGGATTATATTTTTATTATTCTTTAAATCCTTAAGGGCTTTAGGTTCCGCTGTGGTGAAATTAACAACAGGATTACTTAATCTCCTCAATTTATTGGACTTCACCTTGTTCTGTAATTTATTAACCTCCTTAAACACCAGATTTTCAAATGTTTTGATGCTATAATGAGTGGTACTCATTATCATGTAATACATACTAACATAGCCCCGCCTCTTCTTATAGTCACTTCAATTAATGATGTCATCATTTAATTAGGTTTAACACCTTTCCATCAACATTCAAATGGTTATCAAATAAATGTACAATTAATACATTTTTGACCACTAGAGGGCAGTGAAGTATAGATAAATGTTACCAAGGAAATCAGAGGGGTATGAGAGGAGCAACGCACTGGACAACGAGAACACAGAACCGGACATAGTGGTAAATATCTCCGACACCACACTTACGGATGCTGAACAAGCTGTGCTCCAGAAAGGATTATCCTTTAGTCCGGTAAAAGATTGTGACTTTTTTTCAGTTACATCAAGATCTGCATAGGTTCTTTAGAACGTTAAGATTGAAGTATTGGCACACACAGTTTAGCAACAAATCCTAGACAGAGAATGCTCTAGGCACATTACCTACATTAAAATCTAAAATGAGTATTAAAAACTTGGGTCTCTTCAATAAAAGCAATTTCTCTCCGAGTACCACTCATTATAGCATCAAAACATTTGAAAATCTGGTGTTTAAGGAGGTTAATAAATTACAGAACAAGGTGAAGTCCAATAAATTGAGGAGATTAAGTAATCCTGTTAATTTCACCACAGCGGAACCTAAAGCCCTTAAGGATTTAAAGAATAATAAAAATATAACCCTAAAAGCTGCGGATAAGGGCGGAGCCACTGTGGGGATTAATAAACAGGATTATAAGAGTGAGATATATTCTCAATTAAATGTGGGGAATGTAAATGCAAAACGTGGGTATGATCCTGTGTTTAAATCAACAAAGAGATTGATAGTGTATTCAATTCAGCTTTGGCACATAATATTATCGATAAGGCTACAGCTAAATATTTGATTATGGAGGACCCTAAAACCCCTGTTTTTTTATGTACTACCAAAAATCCATAAGTCTCTGACTAATCACCTTGGACGCCCTATTGTGTTCTATATAACAATTATTTCCTCTTTGAGGATTGTTTTTTTCAGCAATTACAGGGAACCGCCATGGGTTCCAACGTTGCCCCTAACTACGCTAATATTTTCATGAAAAGTTTATCTTTGAAAATATGTTTGGTCAATATGGTGGCGCTATATTGACAACGTCTTTGGTTTTTGGCTGGGCAGTGTTGGGATCCTGGTAAGCTTTGTTGAGGAGTTGAATTTGACTACTAACTTCATCAAGTTCAAATTAGTATGGAGTGAGATAAGCATTGTTTTTTTTTAGATGTGACAGTGACTAAGAAAGATGTTGGATTCAGCACTGACATCTCTAGAAAAGAAACCGACCGCAATAGTCCTCTACATTACACTAGCTCACACCAGCCCTCGCTTATTAAGTCACTACCCCATAGTCAACTTCTGAGGGTGAAAATAATTGTTTCTGACAATGAAGTTGTCCCTGAGAGATTAAAAGAAATGGGTAACAGATTCCTAAAAGGGGATACCCTAGATCACTCATTGATGAGATTATTACAGAAATAGGGACTATACCTAAAGAAAGACTAAATAAACCAAAGACCAATATGATTAAATCCATTAGATTGGAATTTGTCTCAGAGTTTTCTAATCAGAGCAATAATATATTAAAATATATATTTAATCATTGGCATTTGGTCAGTGACTGTATTACTGAGGTGGAGGAATTCAAGAACTTTCCTATGCTGGCCTACAAAAGGAGTGGCAATCTAAGAGAGTTTTTAATCAGGGCTAATATAGGATCTAGTAAATCCTCCAAACAAACCTTTATTGCCAAAAAAAAAACTGGGCTGTTTTCCCTGTCTTGGATGTGTGAACTGTGGTTCAGTCATTAAAGGTCCCCACTTTACACATCCTCTTACTGGTCGTAAGTTTCTCCACAATGGATATTATACCTGTAACTCCTCATATGTCATTTATTTGATAAAATGCCCTTGTGGGCGTGGCTATGTTGGAGAGACCACGAGACGGGTCAAAGACCGGATGAATAAGCACACGAGTAATATCAGTTGTGGACTATTAACTGCACCAGTAGCTGCACATTTTTTGAAAGAGGGTCACCAAATAAATCAATTGCATTTTCAGGTAATTGCGAGTGTAAGTGTACCTAAACGAGGAGGGTATAGAGAAAAATGATTAAAACAACATGAAGTCTTTTGGATATTTAAATTAAATACTATGGAACCTAATGGGTTAAACAGAGCAATTAATTGGTCAGTTTTTTACTAATATGTGATGTTGCACTTTTCAGATTTATATATAGGTGGCTTTTGACATTTGGTAGTGATTATTATGCTGTATTGTATCTATCTCAAACTGTTTTTAGTACTATACTGTTGATTTTGTATATTTAGTTAGTGTAGTTTTGTTTTAATTGTAACATTTATCTATACTTCACTGCCCTCTAGTGGTCAAAATTGATTGTACATTTATTTAATATCCATTTAAATGTTGATGTTAAGGTGTTAAACCTAATTAAATGATGACATAATTAATTGAAGTGACTATAAGAGGAGACTGGGCTATGTTAGTATGTATCACATGATTAAGGGAACCGCCCCGAAACGTTGTGTGTGTTAAAGGGACACTGAACCCAAATTTTTCTTTAAAGAATCAGAGCATGCAATTTTAAGCAACTTTCTAATTTTACTCCTATTATAAATTTTTCTTCGTTCTCTTGATTATTTGAAAAAGAATGCATCTAAGCTTTTTTTTTTTTTTTTTTTTTGGTTCAGGATACTGGACAGCACTTTTTTTATTGGTGGATGAATTTATCCACCAATCAGCAAGAACAACCCAGGTTGTTCACAAAAAATGGGCCGGCATCTAAACTTACATTCTTGCATTTCAAATAAAAATACCAAGAGAATGAGGGAAATTGGATAATAGGAGTAAATTAGAAAGTTGCTTAAAATTTCATGCTCTATCTGAATCACGAAAGAAAAGAAAAAAATGGGTTCAGTGTCCCTTTAAGACTTTGATCCCCATGTCTGTTTTAACAAAGGGATTTTTATTAAGCTAAATAAATTTTCTCTGCTGTTTTTTGAATGGATACTGTGAGCTTGGCAGTAGCTCACCTGAGTTCCTGGCTATCCTGGAGAGTGCTGTATTGACTTTGCTTTTTTGATTCATTTAAATATACTGTCATATGTTCATTTAATATATTATATAAACCTAAGACGCATTTCCCAGATCATATACATATTGGTACATTCATCGTAATCTGAGTATTTTACTATATGACTTAAGCACAAGTGTTAATTGCTATCTCCCTGAGGTTCTGCTAGCTTATCTGAACTAAAGTACAGAATTGTGTCTGTCACCCCAGGGGGCATCCTGAAATAGGTAAGTATCAGGGCAATTATTTTAATTGAGTTATTGAGCTATACATAAAAGTGTAATCTGCATAGTGTAAATTAACTGCTTTCCCAAAGATTTTGCTTGCTAGCATTTACAATACCAAGGGTCCCTGAAAGGTGACAAAAAGCCCCCTGGGACGTCTGCTGTGTTTGGTCTTCCACCTCCTCAAAGCCACCTTCCTCCTCTGACTCCTCTTCTTCAGACTCCTCTCTCTGCATTGCCTCTCTCTGCGTTATTATAAGGTGTGTTAAGTAGTACTATTCTTATCAGTTTAATCCCTGTTACGTCCCCTATCAGGGGACGTGTATATGGCATGGATTTTAGGAACCGGGAGATGGAAAAAGATGCTTGGTCGGTCCTCCTACTTCAAATTTGGGGCACTGCGCGTCCAATCTAATGTGCCACCAGATAGGAGTGGTGTGTTAAGTAGTACTATTCCTATCAGTTTAATCCCTGTTATGTGCCTTTTTTATTGGTTTGGTTTTTGAAGCCACAGTGCTGCACCAGAGGCCAGAAAAATTAGGCATGTACACATGCCTGAAAAATTAGGTATTGTTGCAGCCGCTGCTGTAGCAGCGGCCAGAAAAATTGATGTTTATTTCCCAGACAGAAAGTGCCCTAAAACGTTGTGGCTTGAACCCTAGTTGGTAGCAGATAAGTCATGCAAATCATCCGGCATTCAGAGATAAAATACAGCAGCGTGTGGACCATTTTTAGCCCATGGCAGCTTATCTCATCAGGCCTTTTTTAGTCGAATGTATCGCCCAATGTCAGTCCCTTTGGGATCCATCCCTCATTCATCTTAATAAAGGTGAGGTAATCAAGACTTTTTTGACCTAGGCGACTTCTCTTCTCAGTGACAATACCTCCTGCTGCACTGAAGGTCCTTTCTGACAGGACACTTGAAGCGGGGCAGGCCAGAAGTTCTATCCCAAATTGGGATAGCTCAGGCCACAGGTCAAGCCTGCACACCCAGTAGTCAAGGGGTTCATCGCTCAGAGTTTCGAGATCTGCAGTTAAGGCGAGGTAGTCTGCTACCTGTCGGTCGAGTCGTTCTCTGAGGGTGTACCCCGAAGGGCTGTGGCGATGCATAGGAGTTAAAAAGCTCCGCATGTCCTCCATCAACAACACGTCTGTAAAGTGTCCTGTCCTTGCCGGTGTGGTCGTGGGAGGAGGAGGATTACTTTCACCTCTTCCCCTGTTAGATTCCCGTTGTGCTGTGACATCACCCTTATACGCTGTGTAAAGCATACTTTTTAATTTCTTTTGGAACTGCTGCATCCTTTCCGACTTGCGGTAATTCAGTAACATTTCAGGCACTTTATGCTTATACCGGGGGTCTAGTAGCGTGGACACCCAGTACAGGTCGTTCTCCTTCAGCTTTTTTATACGAGGGTCCCTCAACAGGCACGACAGCATGAAAGACCCCATTTGCACAAGGTTGGATGCCGAGCTACTCATGTCCCGTTCCTCATCCTCACTGATGTCACTGAGGGTATCTTCTTCCCCCCAGCCACGTACAACACCACGGGTACCAGATAGGTGACAACGAGCACCCTGGGATGCCTGTTGTGCTTGGTCTTCCTCCTCCTCCTCAAAGCCACATTCCTCCTCTGACTCCTCTTCCTCACAATCCTCTTCCAGCGTTGTCGCTGGTCCAGCAAGCGATGCTGATAAGGCTGTTTCTGGTGGTGATGGTGACCACAACTCTTCCTCTTCCTCTTCACGCTCATCTGCGGCCTGATCCAGCACTCTTCGCAGGGCACGCTCCAGGAAGAAAACAAATGTTATGTTGCTGAAGGTGCCTTCGGTGCGACTGACTAGGTTTGTCCCCTCCTCAAAAGGACGCAAGAGCCTACAGGCATTGCGCATGAGCGTCCAGTAACGTGGCAAAAAAATTCCCAGCTCCGCGGAGGCTGTCCTAGCACCCCGGTCATACAAATAGTTGTTAACAGCTTTTTCTTGTTGGAGCAGGCGGTCGAACATTAGGAGTGTTGAATTCCAACGTGTCGGGCTGTCGCAAATCAAGCGCCTCACTGGCATCTTGTTTCACCGCTGGATATCTGAAAAGTGCACCATGGCCATGTAGGAACGCCTGAAATGGCCACACACCTTCCTGGCCTGCCTCAGGACGTCCTGTAAGCCTGGGTACTTATGCACAAAGCGTTGTACGATCAGATTACACACATGTGCCATGCACGGCACATGTGTCAACTTTCCCAAATTCAATGCCGCCAACAAATTTCTTCCGTTGTCAGAAACCACTTTGCCGATCTCCAGTTGGTGCGGAGTCAGCCACTGATCCACCTGTGCGTTCAGGGCGGACAGGAGTGCTGGTCCGGTGTGACTCTCTGCTTTCAGGCAAGTCAACCCCAAGACGGCATGACACTGCCGTATCCGGTATGTGGAATAGTACCTGAGGAGCTGGGGGGGTGCCGTTGATGTGGAGCAAGACGCAGCAGCAGAAGAGGACTCCTCCAAGGAGGTTATGGAAGAGGATGGAGTAGGAGGAGTAGAGGAGGTGGCAGCAGGCCTACCTGCAAGTTGTGGCGGTTTCACCAACTCCTCTGCAGAGCCACGCATTCCATGCTTGGCAGCCATCAGCAGGTTTACCCAATGCACAGTGTAGGTGATATACCTGCCCTGACCATGCTTTGCAGACCAGGTATCAGTGGTCAGATGGACCCTTGCCCCAACACTGTGTGCCAGACATGCCATTACTTCCTTTTGCACAATCGAGTACAGGTTGGGGATTGCCTTTTGTGCAAAGAAGTTTCGGACGGGTATCTTCCACTGTGGTGTCCCAATAGCTACAAATTTTTTGAACGCCTCACACTCCACCAGCTTGTATGGTAAAAGCTGGCGGGCTAAGAGTTCAGACAAGCCAGCTGTCAGATGCCGGGCAAGGGGGTGACTTTGTGACATTGGCTTCTTATGCTCAAACATGTCCTTGACAGACACCTGACTGTGGGCAGATGAGCAGGAACTGCTCAAGGCGAGAGACGGAGTGGCGGATGGTTGAGAGGGGGCAAGGAGGACAGCAGTGGTTGACGTGGCTGAAGATGCTGGACCAGGAGGAGGATGGCGGCTTTGAGATTGTGTGCTGCTTGAACTCATATGTTGATCCCATAGGCGTTTGTGATGTGCGATCATGTGCCTTCGCAAAGCAGTTGTACCTAGGTGGGTGTTGGACTTCCCACGAATCAGTTTCTTTTGGCACAGGTTGCAAATGGCATCGCTATTGTCAAAGGCAGACACACAAAAAAATGCCACACTGCTGAGCTCTGCGATGACGGCATTCTGGTGGTGGCAACAGCATGCGTTGATTGGCGGGCTGTCTGGCTGACCCCGGGTGCCGATGCATGCTGTCTGACTGTGCCACTAGCTCCTTGCAACGACCTCCCCCTGCTTCCAACTAATCTCCTCCTCTCTGTCTCCCCATCTGAACTTTCCCCCTGTTCTTCTTCTCTTCTAGCGGGCACCCACGTGACATCCACGGACGCATCGTCATCATCAACCGCTTCACTTGTTTCTGACAACTCATCAAAGGAAGCAACAGCGGGTACAACATCATCATCATCATCATCATCACACCGTACGTCCATGTCTGTAATGCTGCCTGACTGAGACATATCACTGTTATCTACATCCTCTGTCAATGATGGTTGCGCATCACTCATTTCTTCCAACTGATGTGTAAATAAGTCCTCTGACAGATTAAGTGAAGCGGCTGTGGTGCTAGAGTTGGTGGTGGCGGCAGGCGGGCGAGTGGTAATTTGAGAGGTGCCCGAAGCTAAGCTGGAGGAGGATGGTGCATCAAGGTTCCGAGCGGAAGCTGTAGAAGATTGGGTGTCCTGTGTTAGCCAGTCAACTATGTCCTCAGAACTTTTCGAGTTCATGGTACGTGGCCTCTGAACACTGGGCATTATTCTAGGGCCAAAGGGAATCATAGCACCACGACGGCACCTGCGGGGTGGCTTGCCTCTGCCTGTAATTTTTTTTTAAATGTACACTTACACTACTATTAAACAAGATATGAGTGGTGGCACTGGGCAAGTGGGCACAGTATATGCTGTGAGCCTGACACAAAAAAGCAGACTGATGTTTCACAGTCAAAATTTTTTTTTTTTTTAAATGTACACTTACACTACTATTAAACAAGATATGGGTGGTGGCACTGGGCAAGTGGGTACAGTATACGCTGTGAGCCTGACACAAAAAAGCAGACTGATGTTTCACAGTAAAATATATATTTTTTTTATGTACACTTACACTACTATTAAACAAGATATGAGTGGTGGCACTGGGCAAGTGGGCACAGTATACGCTGTGAGCCTGACACACACGCTGGCAGGCAGGCAACTGCAATTGGATTACACAAGCAGACTGATGTTTCACAGTCAAAAGTTGTTGTTTTTTTTTAAATTTACACTACTGTTACACCGGTGGTGGCACTGGGCAAGTGGGCACAGTATACGCTGTGAGCCTGACACACACGCTGGCAGGCAGGCAACTGCAATTAGATTACACAGGAAAAAAAAAAGCAGCCCTAAAAAGGGCTTTTTGGGGTGCTGTCCTTACAGCAGTGATCAGATGAGTCCTTCAGGACTGTAGTGGACACTGAATACACTAGCCTAGCTATAGATTTCCCTATTAATCAGCAGCAGCTACACTGTCCCTCCTCTCCCTAAGAATGCAGCTTCCGAATGAATCTAAAATGGATGCTGTCCAGGAGGTAGGAGGGTCTGGGAGGGAGGGTCTGCTGCTGATTGGCTGGAATGTGCCTGCTGACTGTGAGGTACAGGGTCAAAGTATTACTCAATGATGACGAATAGGGGGCGGATCGAACATCGCATATGTTCGCCCGCCGCGGCGAACGCGAACATGCTATGTTCGCCGGGAACTATTCGCCGGCGAACTATTTGCGACATCACTAGATACAGGTATAGTTGGGTTTATGAGATACTAAATAGATGTGCTTATGAGATATTGTATAGATGTGCTTATTCAATACTGTATAGTTGGGTTTATGAGATACTAAATAGATGTGCTTATGAAATACTATAAAGAAGTGCTTATGAGATATTGTATATTTGTTTTTTTGAGATGCTATATAGATGGACTTATTAGATACTGTATTGTTGGGCTTATGAGATACTGTATAGATATGCTTATGAGATACTGTATAGTTGGGTTTATGAGATACTAAATGTGCTTATGAGATACTGTATTTGTTTTTTTGAGATGCTATATAGATGGACTTATTAGATACTGTATTGGGCTTATGATATACTGTATAGATGTGCTTATGAGATACTGTATAGTTGGGTTTATGAGATACTATATAGGAGTGCTTAAAATTTACAATATATTTGTTTTTTTTGAGATGCTATATAGATGGACTTATTAGATACTATATTGCTGGGCTTATGAGATACTGTATAGATGTGCTTATGTGATGCTGTATAGTTGGTTTTTTGAGAATATAATATAGATGGACTTATGAGATACTGTATAGATGGGTTTATGAGATACTGTATAGATGGGTTTATGAGATACTGTATAGATGGGTTTATGAGATACTGTATAGATGGGTTTATGAGATACTGTATAGATGGGTTTATGAGATACTGTATAGATGTGCTTATGAGATACTGTATAGTTGGGTTTTTGAGATAATATATAGATGGACTTATGAGATACTGTATAGATGGGTTTATGAGATACTGTATAGCTGGGCTTATGAGATGCTTTATAGTTAAATTTGAGATACTGTATAGTTGGGATTAGGAGATACTGTATAGTTGGGATTATGAGATACTAAATAGATGTGCTTAGGAGATACTGTATAGTTGGGCTTAGGAGATACTGTATAGTTGGGCTTAGGAGATACTGTATAGTTGGGCTTAAAATTTACAATATATTTGTTTTTTTTGAGATGCTATATAGATGGACTTATTAGATACTATATTGCTGGGCTTATGAGATACTGTATAGATGTGCTTATGTGATGCTGTATAGTTGGTTTTTTGAGAATATAATATAGATGGACTTATGAGATACTGTATAGATGGGTTTATGAGATACTGTATAGATGGGTTTATGAGATACTGTATAGATGGGTTTATGAGATACTGTATAGATGGGTTTATGAGATACTGTATAGATGGGTTTATGAGATACTGTATAGATGTGCTTATGAGATACTGTATAGTTGGGTTTTTGAGATAATATATAGATGGACTTATGAGATACTGTATAGATGGGTTTATGAGATACTGTATAGCTGGGCTTATGAGATGCTTTATAGTTAAATTTGAGATACTGTATAGTTGGGATTAGGAGATACTGTATAGTTGGGATTATGAGATACTAAATAGATGTGCTTAGGAGATACTGTATAGTTGGGCTTAGGAGATACTGTATAGTTGGGCTTAGGAGATACTGTATAGTTGGGCTTAGGAGATACTGTATAGTTGGGCTTAGGAGATACTGTATAGTTGGGCTTAGGAGATACTGTATAGTTGGGCTTAGGAGATACTGTATAGTTGGGCTTAGGAGATACTGTATAGTTGGGCTTAGGAGATACTGTATAGTAGGGCTTATGAGATACTGTATAGTAGGGCTTATGAGATACTGTATAGTAGGGCTTATGAGATACTGTATAGTAGGGCTTATGAGATACTGTATAGTAGGGCTTATGAGATACTGTATAGTTCGGTTTATGAGATACTGTATAGTTCGGTTTATGAGATAGTAAATAGATGTGCTTATGAGATACTGTATAGTAGGGCTTATGAGATACTGTAGAGTTCGGTTTATGAGATACTGTATAGTAGGGCTTATGAGATACTGTATAGTTGGGCTTATGAGATACTGTATAGTTGGGCTTACGAGATACTGTATAGTAGGGCTTATGAGATACTGTATAGTTGGGTTTATGAGATACTGTATAGTAGGGCTTATGAGATACTGTATAGTTGGGTTTATGAGATACTGTATAGTTGGGTTTATGAGATACTGTATAGTTGGGCTTATGAGATACTGTATAGTTGGGCTTATGAGATACTGTATAGTTGGGCTTATGAGATACTGTATAGTTGGGTTTATGAGATACTGTATAGTTGGGCTTATGAGATACTGTATAGTTGGGTTTATGAGATACTGTATAGTTGGGCTTAGGAGATACTGTATAGTTGGGTTTATGAGATACTGTATAGTAGGGCTTATGAAATACTGTATATAGTTGGGCTTAGGAGATACTGTATAGTTGGGCTTAGGAGATACTGTATAGTTGGGCTTATGAAATACTGTATAGTTGGGCTTATGAAATACTGTATAGTTGGGCTTAGGAGATACTGTATAGTAGGGCTTAGGAGATACTGTATAGTTGGGCTTAGGAGATACTGTATAGTAGGGCTTAGGAGATACTGTATAGTAGGGCTTAGGAGATACTGTATAGTAGGGCTTAGGAGATACTGTATAGTAGGGCTTATGAAATACTGTATAGTTGGGCTTAGGAGATACTGTATAGTAGGGCTTAGGAGATACTGTATAGATGGGTTTCATTGCTATTCACATTTGCTTGTATGTAATGAAGTTTAAACAACAGTTCATGGAGAGATACTCAGAATGTATGCTGCATAACTGACTGAAAAACATAGCTTACATGTAAGTTAAAGGGATATGAAACCCAAAAATGTTCTTTTGTGATTCAGAGTTTACTATTTTTTTTTAAAGTTTCCAATTTATTTATATTATGACATTTTCTTGTTCCCATGATATTCTTGTTTAAAGAGATACCTAGGTAGGCATCTGGACTCCTACATTGTAGGAAATAGTATTGCCATCTAGTGCTCTTACAAAAGGGTACATTTCTTGCAAAACTACTGTTATATAGTGCTCCAGAAATAGGTTGGCCCCTAATCATATGTCCTTGCTTTTCAGCAAAAGATGTCAAGAGAATGAAGAAAATAGAAGACGATTAGAACGTTGTTTAACATGCAGAAATGTCCCTTTAAGTTATGTGCAGGTTAGATTTGTTTGTAGTTAATGCAATGATCTTTGTTACTGGGAATACAGTTGACTAAAGCAATATGTACAAGTGATGAAAATGTGTTTTTAATAAAGATGGTAAAGAGAGAGTGGAGATGCTATGGGCCGGATGATCTCCAAGTAATTTCTTCAGTACTGTGATGTCTCTCAATCTATTTTATCTCACTGTGCAGGTTCTGCTTGTGAAGGAGGGACACTGACATTACAATATAATGTGTAAAAAAAAAACAGATTTAGCAAGATTCCTCTCCATGCTGGTGAGACCCTATGTCTCCAATGTCTGTATCTAATCTGATTCTATGTTTTCTGGATTTAATGAAAATGCAGCACAGTTTGAATTATGTATTTATTCACTTCATAATCAAATTAATTATACTCTGGGTCATTCAACAGATCAGACTGAAGGTATCAGAACCAGCCTGGATGGTAATTAGGTGACAAAAATGTCTACATAACTATTCTGTTCCTGGTCTGAAAACTTAGGGCATTCATTTCCACAGTTTTACAATTTGTGTTTAGAAATCATATAAAATACAACTATACAATAGAAGTTATATTTAGCAATATTAATAGAACGTAAAGCTAATAAAGAAAAGCCGAGGGGAAACAGAAGATATTATTTATAAAGAGGTTTTCACACTGAATGCTCTAGGAACCTGCTTCTCCTGAAGATTTTATTAAAAAAGTACCAGATACTGTTTTGTACAGTAGACAAGTCCTTATTAAAGCTATTATGATCTGAGATAGACTGAATAGTTTATTTCCTCCTTCAGTCATTTGCATCACTTATATCACCAATGTTTTTTGTCTTGAAATGATGAAAAACGATATCCAAATTCTATAGAACTGCGGACAAGGTCTTTGTTCTTTATGCATGGGAAGTAGGGAGTGGTGCAGTTGTTTGGACCTTGTCCAATCTCATTGTTTTCTGGATATATATCTGGGGAAGCATTGTATCTCAGTATCCATTGTTCATAAATTCTGCAGAAAGTAAAAGATAATCTGTAAATCTCTTGTAGTAAAAAGCCACATGTATCACAATTGTATTGGCTTAGACTCAGCAACAACACGACAGGTGGGCACAGGGATATAAAAGTTCATACATTTATTGCAGTTTCAGCAGAATAATAAAATCAAGTGAGGATGGAAACAGTCTTACGCGTTTCAGCTGTGACTCGCCTTATTCATAGACTTGTGTTACTCCATACTACCAAGCAAACATTTAAACCAAGCGCTGCAACCGGATAGGCTATAACACATAACAAGCCTCTTAAAGGTGTATATATACATACATGGTAAGGTATTAGTTTATACATAGCCCAATAAATAAATGATATACAGATAATTATGTAACATGATAAACTTATTAGTACACATTTATATTAAGATACATATTCAGATAGCTATGTCCTAAACATTACATATATTATACCAGGTATTAAACAGAAAAAAAACAGTACCCTAAAATAACTATTTGTATGAGACTCTGACTTAATCAGATATAGGAGACCAGGACAGATACAATCTTAATATAGTTAAGTTAGAATGAGATAGCTGTATCCACTTTTGCCAAAAGTTGATTATGTCTGATTCAATATTAAAGCTCTGAGGAACCTCTTAACTCTCTAGACTTAGCAATACTGGTTTTTAAAATTAATATCTTACTGAAAAACTTTCTGCAACTATGCTGCACTAAAATTGATGAATTCAAAGAGATTTGTACCTACTTCTCATCAAAGCAGCAAGTGGAGAGATCAGCTCCACTGAAATATCTCACAACTATTGTCAAGGGCAATGTTTTAAAAACCTTAAAAAACTCATAACCTCCCCAACAGTTAGGTGTTCAAATTTAGACACCAATCAGCAAGCACTACCCAGGTTCTGAACCAAAAATGGGCCAGCTCCTAAGATTACATTCTTGCCTTTTCAAATAAATATACCAAGAGAACGAAGAAAAATTGATACTATGAGTAAATTAGAAATTTGTTTAAAATTGCATGCTCTATCTGGATCAGTAAAGTTTTATTTTGACTAGACTATCCCTTTAAGCAAAAGGAACCAGGCAGGGTTGCCCTCTATCACCAATACTATTTGTTATATTTATAGAGATTCTAGCTCATAAAGAGAGAGATTACAATCCTTTAAAAAGTTTATCAAATTATTAAACTACAGAAATCCCCATAGACTTTAATGGTGTTTTTCTGTAGAAAATGATTGCATAAACTTTTTTTATAGGATGATGACTGACCTCAAAATTAAAAAATTATAACCAGATATCAGGTATTTTGATGGGTGATACAAAGTGCAAGAATTTAAAGGGACAGTTAAGTCCAAATAAAACTTTCATGATTCAAATAGGGCATGTAATTTTAAACAACTTTCCAATTTACTTTTATCACCAATTTTGCTTTGTTTGGTATTCTTAGTTGAAAGTTAAACCTAGGAAATTCATATGCTAATTTCTTAGACCTTGAAAACCGCCTCTTATCTAAATGCATTTTGACAGTTTTTCACCACTAGAGGGTGTTAGTTCATGTGTTTCATATAGATAACATTGAGCTCATGCACGTTAATTTACCGAGGAGTGAGCACTGATTGGCTAAAATGCAAGTCTCTCAAAAGAACTGAAATAAGGGGGCAGTGTGCAGAGGCTTAGATACAAGGTAATTACAGAGGTAAAACGTGTATTAATATAACTGTGTTGGTTATGCAAAACTGGGCAATGGGTAATTAAGGGATTATCTATCAATTCCGGTGTTGACTGTCCCTTTAAAGCATATTGCAAAGTATTTCATTTTCACCTAAACGTCAACGTACAATAGCACATATAATGTAACTAGTAATGAAATTGTGCCTGTTTGATCTGAAAATAAGGGGTTAGTGTTAACTTAGGGGTTAGAGCACCGGTTTTCACACCTGACCTCAGGCTTCTCTAACGGGCACATTTTGTGGATATCTGAACTAGAGCACAGGTGAAATAATCAGCTTATTAGTAAAATGGTTATTTTACCTGCTCTCATCCTAGGTAATCCTGAAAACCTGGCCTGTTGGGGAAGCCTGAGGACAGGTTTGAAAACCAGTTGGTTAGCGTAACCAAGGGCAAATATAAATACTTTATATTTGTAAGTTAAACCTTTTAAGTAAGAATGTGTGAGAATCTCATTCAGTGTACGGCTTACCATATGATCTTCTTCAGTGTATGGCTTACCATATGATCTTATTCAGTGTACGGCTTACTATATGATCTCATTCAGTGTAGGCTTACCATATGATCTCATTCAGTGTACGGCTTACCATTTGATCTCATTCAGTGCACAGCTTGCCATATGATCTCATTCAGTGCACAGCTTACCATATGATCTTATTCAGTGTATGGCTTACCATATGATCTCATTCAGTGTACGGCTTGCCATATGATCTTATTCAGTGTACGGCTTACCATATGATCTCATTCAGTGCACAGCTTACCATTTGATCTCATTCAGTGCACAGCTTGCCATATGATATTATTCAGTGTATGGCTTACCATATGATCTCATTCAGTGCACAGCCTACCATTTGATCTCATTCAGTGCACAGCTTGCCATATGATCTTATTCAGTGTATGGCTTACCATATGATCTCATTCAGTGCACAACTTGCCATATGATCTTATTCAGTGCACAGCTTACAATTTGATCTCATTATGTGTACATCTTGCCATATGATCTCACTCAGTGCACAGCTTACCATTTGATCTCATTCTGTGTACATCTTGCCATATGATCTCACTCAGTGCACAGCTTACCATTTGATCTCATTCTGTGTACAGCTTGCCATATGATCTCATTCAGTGCACTGCTTACCATATGATCTCATTCAGTGCACAGCTTGCCACTTTCAATACTCTCCTCCGACCTCCCCCACTTCCTAATACAACTTCTCTGTCAGCCCAAGACTTTGCCAGTCACTTCATTAACAAAATTGACTCCATCAGACATGAAATCAGCTCCCAACACAATTCCATTCTCTCCCCCCCTCAAATACTCCCACTCACCCACAACCCTCATAACCTGAAACTTAGTTAATTCTCCCCTGTTACTGAGGACGAAGTTTCAGCACTTATACTACGCTCTCACCTCACAACCTGTCCCCTTGACCCTATCCCCTCACAGCTGCTCCCCTCTCTCTCTGCTACCCTTATCCTATACTAACACACACTTTCAACCTCTCCCTCAGCACTGGTACATTTCCCTCATCGATGAAACATGCACTGGTCACACCTATCCTCAAAAAACCTTCCCTTGATCCTACCTCCCCATCCAACTACTGCCCAATTTCCCTCCTCCCTCTTGCTTCTAAGCTTCTCGAAAAACTAGTATATGCACGCCTATCCCATTTCCTTACATTAAACTCCCTTCTTGACCCACTGGATTTCGTCCCTATCACTCCACAGAGACAGCTATTGTTAAGGTCACCAACGACCTACTTACAGCTAAATCAAAAGGCCACTTCTCTCTGCTTATCCTCCTTGATCTGTCCGCAGCCTTTTGACACTGTCGACCACCCTCTTCTGCTCCAAACCCTCCAATCCTTCAGCATCTGTGACACAGCCCTTTCGTGGCTCTCTTCCTATCTGTCAAACCGTACCTTCAGTGTAGCCTTCTCTGGGGCCTCCTCCGCCCCATCACCACTTTCTGTCGGAGTACCGCAAGGCTCTGTCCTCGGTCCCCTTCTCTTCTCAATCTATACATCATCACTAGGTTCCCTAATTAAGTCCCACGGTTTCCAATATCATTTGTATGCCGATGACACCCAAATCTACTTCTCTGCACCAGAACTATCTCCTTCCTTGCTAACCCGTGTCACTAACAGTCTTTCTCACATCTCTTCCTGGATGTCCTCTCACTACCTCAAGCTAAATCTCTCCAAAACTGAGCTCCTCATTTTCCCCCCTTCTTCCAAAATCTCCACCCCCAATATCTCTATCACTGTTGACAACTTCATCATTACCCCTACCCCGCACGCCCGATGTCTCGGGGTCACATTCGACTCAGATCTTTCCTTCACTCCTCACATTCAGTCATTGGCTAAAGCCTGCCGCTTCCACCTTAAAAACATCTCTAAAATTAGACACTTCCTTACACAAGACACAACTAAGATTTTAATCCACTCTCTCATTCTTTCCCGCCTTGATTACTGCAACTCTGTCCTCTCTGGTCTCCCCACCTGCCGCCTAGCTCCTTTACAATCCATAATGAATGCCTCTGCCAGACTCATCTTCCTTACACGTCGCTCTTCATCTGCTGTACCTCTCTGTCAATCCCTTCACTGGCTTCCTCTTGTCTCTAGGATCAAACACAAAATTCTCATTCTGACATACAAAGCCCTCAACTGCACTGCTCCCCCCTACATCTCAGACCTTGTCTCCAGATACTCTCCCTCCCGTCCCCTTCGCTCTGCTCATGACCTCCTACTCTCCTCCTCTCGTCACCTCATCACACTCCCGTTTACAGGACTTCTCCAGACTGGCTGCCATCTTATGGAACTCTCTGCCTCGCTCCACAAGACTCTCTTCTAGTTTTAAAAGCTTCAAGTGCTCCCTAAAGACTCTACTGTTCAGGGATGCATACAACCTACGCTAACCTTTCCTAATACCAGTTCCTCT
This sequence comes from Bombina bombina, assembly GCF_027579735.1. Lineage (NCBI taxonomy): Eukaryota > Metazoa > Chordata > Amphibia > Anura > Bombinatoridae > Bombina > Bombina bombina. The sequence continues at coordinate 2,711,517 of NC_069503.1, forward strand.
CCTCCACTGCAATCCCCTGAACCCTCTTAGCATGTAAGCCTAATAGTCCAGCTGTTTGTAGATCACCTTCTTAAGAGCTGACTACAACAGTGCAACTATTGGCAGGGCCCTCTACCCTATAATTGTTTTGTTGTACTCCCCCTTTGTTTATAGCGCTGCGGAATCTGTTGGCGCTCTACAAATAACCGATAATAATAATAATGATCTTATTCAGTGCACAGCTTACCATTTGATCTCATTCTGTGTACATCTTGCCATATGATCTCATTCAATGCACAGCTTACCATTTGATCTCATTCAGTGTACTGCTTGCCATATGATCTCATTCAGTGTACAACTTACCATATGATCTTATTCAGTGTACTGCTTGCCATATGATCTCATTCTGTGCACAGCTTACCATATGATCTCATTCAGTGTACAACTTACCATATGATCTCATTCAGTGTACAACTTACCATATGATCTCATTCAGTGTACTGCTTCCCATATGTTCTCATTCAGTGTACTGCTTGCCATATGTTCTCATTCAGTGTACTGCTAGCCATATGATCTCATTCAGTGTACTGCTTGCCATATGATCTCATTCAGTGTAATGCTTGCCATATGATCTCATTCAGTGTAATGCTTGCCATATGATCTCATTCAGTGTAATGCTTGCCATATGATCTCATTCAGTGTACAGCTTGCCATATGATCTCATTCAGTGCACATCTTGCCATATATTCTTATTCAGTGGTTATATTACCTGCTCTAATCCAAGATAATCTTGAAAACCTGGCCTGTTGGGGAGGCCTGAGGACAGGTTTGAAAACCAGTTGGTTACAGTAACCAAGGGCAAATATAAATATTTTATATTTGTAAGTTAAACCTTTTAAGTAAGAATGTGTGAGAATCTAATTCAGTGTTCGGCTTACCATATGATCTTATTCAGTGTATATCTTACCATATGATCTTATTCAGCGTACGGCTTACTATATGATCTCATTCAGTGTACGGCTTACCATATTATCTCATTCAGTGTATATCTTACCATATGATCTCATTCAGTGTACGGCTTACCATATGATCTCATTCAGTGTACAACTTACCATATGATCTCATTCAGTGTACGGCTTGCTATATGATCTCATTCAGTGTACTGCTTCCCATATGTTCTCATTCAGTGTACTGCTTGCCATATGTTCTCATTCAGTGTACTGCTAGCCATATGATCTCATTCAGTGTACTGCTTCCCATATGATCTCATTCAGTGTACTGCTTCCCATATGTTCTCATTCAGTGTACTGCTTGCCATATGATCTCATTCAGTGTACTGCTTGCCATATGATCTCATTCAGTGTACTGCTTGCCATATGATCTCATTCAGTGTAATGCTTGCCATATGATCTCATTCAGTGTAATGCTTGCCATATGATCTCATTCAGTGTACGGCTTGCTATATGATCTCATTCAGTGTACTGCTTCCCATATGTTCTCATTCAGTGTACTGCTTGCCATATGTTCTCATTCAGTGTACTGCTAGCCATATGATCTCATTCAGTGTACTGCTTGCCATATGATCTCATTCAGTGTAATGCTTGCCATATGATCTCATTCAGTGTAATGCTTGCCATATGATCTCATTCAGTGTAATGCTTGCCATATGATCTCATTCAGTGTACAGCTTGCCATATGATCTCATTCAGTGCACAGCTTGCCATATGATCTCATTCAGTGCACATCTTGCCATATGATCTCATTCAGTGTAATGCTTGCCATATGATCTCATTCAGTGCACAACTTACCATATGATCTCATTCAGTGTACAGCTTACCATTTGATCTTATTCAGTGTACGGCTTACCATATGATCTCATTCAGTGTTACGGCTTGCCATATGATCTTATTCAGTGTATGGCTTGCCATATGATCTCATTCAGTGCATGGCTTACCATTTGATCTCATTCTGTGTACATTTTGCCATATAATCTCACTCAGTGCACTGCTTACCATATGATCTCACTCAGTGTACAGCTTGCCATATGATCTCATTCAGTGTATGGCTTGCCATATGATCTTATTCAGTGTATGGCTTGCCATATGATCTCATTCTGTGTACATTTTGCCATACAATCTCATTCAGTGTACATTTTGCCATACGATCTCATTCAGTGTACATTTTGCCATACGATCTCATTCAGTGTACGGCTTGCCATATGATCTTATTCAGTGTATGGCTTGCCATATGATCTCATTCAGTGCATGGCTTACCATTTGATCTCATTCTGTGTACATTTTGCCATACGATCTCATTCAGTGTACGGCTTGCCATACGATCTCATTCAGTGTACGGCTTGCCATACGATCTCATTCAGTGTACGGCTTGCCATACGATCTCATTCAGTGTACGGCTTGCCAAACGATCTCATTCAGTGTACGGCTTGCCATATGTTTGCATCACTGGAGCAGCAGGGATAATATGACTGAAGTGTGAGCATATTGTTCCTTTTTATAAGCTCATATTAGAGCTCCGGAACAATAAACTGCAACATTGCCTGATATTCAGGCACTTGAAAGGGAAATGGGTGACTAAGCAGGTTGTTCATGGCTCTAGCAGTGGTAATGAAAGGGATTCAGACATGGAGACTCAGGGAAGTAACTGGGTCACAGTTAGAAGGGGAAGTAGGAGTAAGCGGAAGAGACAGACCAGTTATGAGCTGGTACACGCTAATAGATTTGCCAGATTGAGTGGAGATGTTGAGGAAATTGGTCTAGGGATGACAATGTCCAAGAGGGCTGTTCTGCCTATTATAGTGAGCAGTCCTTCAGGCATGGAAGAGTAGCATACTTTAATGAGCAGTCCTTTAGGCATGGAAGAGGAGCATACTACAGTGAGTTGTCCTCAGTCATGGAAGAGGAGCATACTACAGTGAGTTGTCTTCAGTCATGGAAGAGCAGCATACTATAGTGAACAGTCCTTCCGGCATGGAAGAGGGGAATACTATAGTGAGCAGTCCTTCAGGCATGGAAGAGTAGCATACTTTAATGAGCAGTCCTTTAGGCATGGAAGAGGAGCATACTACAGTGAGTTGTCCTCAGTCATGGAAGAGCAGCATACTTTAGTGAGCAGTCCTTTAGGCATGGAAGAGGAGCATACTATAGTGAACAGTCCTTCCGGCATGGAAGAGGGGAATACTATAGTGAGCAGTCCTTTAGGCATGGAAGAGGAGCATACTACAGTGAGTTGTCTTCAGTCATGGAAGAGCAGCATACTATAGTGAGCAGTCCTTCAGTCATCGAAGAGGAGCATACTACAGTGAGCAGTCCTTCAGTCATGGAAGAGGGGCATACTTTAGTGAGCAGTCCTTTAGGCATAGAAGAGGGGCATACTATATAGTGAGCAGCCCTTCAGGCATGGAAGAGGAGCATATTTTAGTGAGCAGTCCTTTAGGCATAGAAGAGGAGCATACTATAGTGAGCAGTCCTTCAGTCATGGAAGAGGAGCATACTATAGTGAGCAGTCCTTCAGTCATGGAATAGGAGCATACTATAGTGAGCAGTCCATCAGTCATGGAAGAGGGAGATACTATAGTGAGCAGTCCTTCAGGCATGGAAGCGAAGCATACTATAGTGAGCAGTCCTTCAGTCATGGAAGAGGAGCATACTATAGTGAGCAGTCCTTCAGTCATGGAAGAGGAGCATACTATAGTGAGCAGTCCTTCAGTCATGGAAGAGGAGCATACTATAGTGAGCAGTCCTTCAGTCATGGACGAGGGGCATACTATAGTGAGCAGTCCTTCAGTCATGGAAGAGGGGCATACTATAGTGAGCAGTCCTTCAGTCATGGACGAGGGGCATACTATAGTGAGCAGTCCTTCAGTCATGGAAGAGCTGCATACCAGTCTGGGCCTGAGCCAAGTGTTGGTTGTATTATTCATAAGGTTGATAGCGTAATTTGTCATTCAGACCCCTTAAATAGAACAGTTTGCTGTCTTCCAGGGGCTTGAGTTAGGCGTATTGTGGAGCGAATTGACACATAATTGTTTATAGGGATGTGGGATCTTAAGCCTTCTCCTTAACTCATCCACTGCCTCTGAGTGGTGGACAGCAATTAGCCCCATTTTGAATACGATCAGGTTGATTGACACCCCCTGCTAGCAGCCGTTGGCTGCAAATCTGCAGGGGGCGGCATCGCACAAGCAGTTCACTAGAACTGCTTTTGTAATGTTAAATGCTGACAGTGTATGCTGTCGGCATTTAGCGATGTCGGGCGGACATGATTCGCTACAGCCATATGATAATTCAGCCCCAATGTGTAAAAATTAGGGGTTTGACTTTTTTTTGGGGGGGAACAATTTGTACAGTTAGGATGGATTGCACCAGAATGGCATGGGTGCAGGTGTGATCGGGATGAGGATGGTAGCGCATTTAGAGAATCCTTTTAAACTAAGGAACGGTTGAGGGTCAGTCTTAACAAAATATAATTAATCAATCAATCTGTGAATAAGACATACCTAGACTATCTCAAGGAATGGGTGACCGAAAGTGCACCAAGTAGCAGCAGAAAGCACATGAAAATTAAATGTATGATGGCAAATGCAAGAAACATGACGGTAAAATGAGCACTTAGCTGCAGAAGAGGGTTATAATATCAGTATAACTGAAACTTGGTGGGATGATTTACATGAGTAGGCAGTTAACTTACAGAGTTATACTTTATTTAGGAGGGATAGGGGTAATACAAGGGAAGGGGGAATTTGCATATGCAGTCATGGCCAACTATATTGGCACCCCTGCATTTCGGTCAGATAATGCATCACTTTGCCCAGAAAATTGTTGCAAATTCAAATGTTTAGGCATTCTCATGTTTCTTTTGTTTGTATTGGTATGACACAAAAAAGTGGAGGAAAAAAAAACCCAAATCTGACACATTCCCCGCAAAACTCCAAAAATGGACTGGACAAAATTATTGGCACCTTCTCAAAATTTGTAAGAAATATTTACATTACAAGTTTGTGAAGCTCCTGTAATTTGTAATTAAACTCACCTATATCAATTACCAGGTGCTGACAATATAGAAATCACACCGGCAACCAGTTAAAATGGTGAAAAATTGACTCGACCTTTCTGTTGTGTGTCTGTGTGCCACACTGAGCATGGAGAAGAGAAAGAGCAGCAAATAATTGTCTGAGGATATGAGAACAAAAATTGTGGAAAAGTATGGACAATCTCAAGGTTACAAGTCCATCTCCACAGATCTTAATGTTTCTGTGTTCACTATCTGCAACATTGTCAAGAAGTTTACAGCCCATGGCACTGTAGTTAATCTCCCTGAACGTGGATGAAAGAGAAAAAATGATCAAAGATTGCAACAAATAATTGTTTGAATGGTGGATTAAGAACCTTGATCAACTTCCAGACAAATTCAAGTTGACCTTCAGGCACAGGGTACAAATGTGTCAGCTTGCACTATACGTCGCCATCTGAATGAAAAGGGGCGCTATGGTAGGAGACCCAGGACGACCCCAATGCTGACACAAAGATAAAAAAGCCAGATTAGAGTTTGCCAAAACTTACCTGAGGAAGCTAAAATACTTTTGGGAGAATGTGCTGTGGACAGAAGAAACAAAATTACAGCTCTTTGGTAAAGCCCATCATTCTACTGTATTCAGAAAAAGAAATGAGGCTTTATAAAAAATAAAAAAAAATGGTGGAGGTTCACTGATGTTTTGGGGTTGCTTTGCTCCTTCAGGCACTGGATGTATTGATTGTGCGCATGGCTTTATGAAATCTGAAGACTACCAAAGAATTCTGTGGTGCAGTGTCAAAAAGTTGGGTCTCCGTCAGAGGTCACGGGTCTTACAGCAGGACAATGACTCAAAGCACACGTCAAAAAGCACCCAGAAATGGTTTAAGACAAAGTGCTGGAGAGTACTGATCTGGCCAGCAAGGAGTCAGATCTCAATCCCATAGAGCACCTGTAGAGAGATTTCAAAACAGCAGTTGGGAAAAGGAACCCTTCCAATCTGTGAGACAGGAAGCAGTTGGCGAAAGGAGAGTGGTCCAAAATTCCAGTAGAGAGATGTAAGAAACTCGTTGATGGTTACATGAAGCAATTGATTTCAGTTATTTTTTTTAAGGGGTGTGCTACCAAATATTAAATTGAGGGTGCCAATAATTTTGTCCAGTCCATTTTTGGAGTTTTGCGTGGAATGTGTCAGATTTGGCTTTTGTTTCTCCACTTTTTGTGTGTCATACCAATACAAACAAAAGAAATAAACATGAGAATGCCTAAACATTTGTAATTGCAGCAAGTTTCTGGGTGAAGTGATGCATTATCTGACAGAAATGGAGGGGTGCCAATATTTATGGCCATAACTGTATTTTAAACCTGACTTTAAACCTACAATAGGAGAAGATATTAATGATATAAGTGATAATTCAGAAACACTGAGGGTTTAATATAAGAGTGGGGGGAAAATCCAAAAATAATTACTAGGAACATGCTATAAAATCCCCAACATTACTTACATGGAGGAAACTCAACTGTTAATGTAAATAGGAAAGGCTGCTAATAATAACAGTGCTGTAATTCTGGGAGATTTTAACAAGCACTAAAAACTGGGCCAATGAAACTAGCAATACAACTAAAGGCCATAGATTTTAAAACACACCCAAATATAACTTCATGTAAGAATTAGACTAAGTTATACTGGATTTAGTGATATAAAAAATAGAAGCACATTTAGGTAACAGTGATCATAACATCATATTTTGATGTCCCTTTCCATAAGCAGCATTTATAAGGTTTCAACCAAGACTTAATTTAAAAAAAGTCAATTTCAGTGATTTAAGAAAAAAAAGAATAAATAAAGGATAGAGAACATTTTAAATTTAGTTAAATATAAACATCAACACATACCACATGGTTATACATGTAAAATAAATCATTTCAAGCCAATGTGGTGCATTTAAATGTTTTACAGAGAATAGTATGGACTCAGCATTCCAAATATATAAGGAATATAACAAAGCAATCAGATTAGTCAAAATTGGAAATCAAAGATTAATTGCAATGCATATAGAAGGAAAATAAGGAAATTTATGCTTACCTGATAAATGTATTTCTTTTAAGATATGACGAGTCCACGGATTTCATCCTTACTTATGGGATTACGCCTCCTGGTCAGCAGGAGGAGGCAAAGAGCACCACAGCAGAGCTGTATGTGTATATGTGTGTGTATATATATATATATATCCTCCCTTCCCTCCCACTCCAGTCATTCGACTGAAGTTAGGAACAGAAAGGAAAAGCCAAGGTGCAGAGGTGACTGAAGTTTAACAAAAATAAAAACCTGTCTTAGAAAATGACAGGGTGGGCCGTGGACTCATCATATCGTAAAATAAATAAATTTATCAGGTAAGGATAAATTTCCTTTTCTTTTACAAGATATGACGAGTCCACGGATTTCATCCTTACTTATGGGATACAATACCAAAGCTATAGGACACGGATGAAAGGGAGGGACAAGACAGGAACCTAAACGGAAGGCACCACTGCCTTCTGTTTAGGCAGAAGTATCAAATTTGTAAAATTTGGAAAAAGTGTGAAGAGACGACCAAGTTGCAGCCTTGCAAATCTGTTCAACAGAAGCATCATTTTTAAATGCCCATGAGGAAGCCACAGCTCTAGTAAAATGAGCCATAATTCTTTTCAGGAGGCTGCTGTCCAACAGTCTCATATGCAAAATGGATGATACTCTTCAGCCAAAAAGAAAGAGAGGTAGCCGTAGCTTTCTGGCCCCTACGTTTTCCAGAAAAAACAAAAAACAATGAAGATGATTGACGAAAATCTTTAGTCGCCTGCAAGTAAAACTTCAAGGCACGGACCACGTCCAAGTTATGTAACAGACACTCCTTCTTAGAAGAAGGATTGGGACACAAGAAAGGAACAACAATTTCCTGATTAATATTCTTATTAGAAACAACCTTAGGAAGGAAACCAGGTTTGGTACGTAACACCACCTTATCAGAATGAAAAATAAGATAAGGAGAATCATATTGTAAAGCTGAAAGCTCAGAAACTCTGGGAGCAGAAGAAATAGCAACCAAAAATAAAACTTTCCAAGATAACAACTTAATGTCTATGGAATGCATAGGTTCAAACGGAACCCCTTGAAGAACATTTAAGAACTAAATTCAAACTCCAAGGAGGATCAATTGGTCTAAACACAGGCCTGATTCTAGTCAGAGCCTGACAAAAATATTGAACATCTGGAACATCTGACAGACGTTTGTGTAATAAAATAGACAGAGCAGAAATCTGTCCCTTTAAGGAACTTGCTGACAACCCTTTCTCCATTCCTTCTTGAAGAAAATATAAAATCATGGGAATCCTAACCCTACTCCATGAGTAGCCCTTGGATTCGCACCAATAAAGATATTTACGCCATATCTTATGGTAAATCTTTCTAGTAACAGGCTTACGTGCCTGGATCAAGGTATCAATGACCACATCAGAGAACCCCCGCTTAGATAAAATCAAGCGTTTAATCTCCAAGCAGTCAGCTGCAGAGAAACTAGATTCGGATGATGGAAGGGTCCCTGAATGAGAAGGTCCTGCCTCAATGGAAGCTTCCACGGCGGCAGAGAGGACATGTCCACCAGATCGGCATACCAAGTCCTGCGAGGCCACACAGGAGCGATTAGAATTACCGAAGCCCTCTCCTGTTTGATTCGTGCAATCACCCGGGGAAGAAGAGCAAATGGTGGAAACATATAAGCTAGGTTGAACGGCCAAGGCATCTATCATTTCGGCCTGAGAATCCCTGGACCTGGATCCGTATCTCGGGAGTTTGGCATTCTGACAAGACGCCATCAGATCCAATTCCGGTCTGCCCCATCTGAGAATCAGGGTGGCAAAGACTTCCGGATGGAGTTCCCATTCCCCCAGTTGAAACGTCTGTCTGCTCAAAAAATCCGCCTCCCAGTTGTCCACTCCTGGGATGTAGATTGCTGACAGATAACAAGAGTGAGCCTCCGCCCACCGAATTATCTTGGATACTTCTGTCATCGCTAAGGAACTCCTTGTTCCTCCCTGATGATTGATGTAAGCCACAGTCGTGATGTTGTCCGACTGAAACCGGATGAATTTGGCCGAAGCCAACTGAGGCCAAGCCTGAAGCGCATTGAATATTGCTCTCAATTCCAGATTATTGATTGGGAGTAGAGACTCCGACCGAGTCCACACATCCTGAGCCTTCAGGGAATTCCAGACTGCACCCCAACCTAGTAGACTGGCGTCCGTTGTCACTATCACCCATGAGGGTCTGCGGAAACACGTCCCTTGGGACAGATGATCCAGCAACAACCACCAAAGAAGAGAGTCTCTTGTCTCCTTATCCAGATCTATCTGAGGAGACAAGTTTGCATAACCTCTGTTCCACTGCCTGATCATGCTCAGTTGTAGAGGTCTAAAATGAAAATGAGCAAACGGAATGATGTACATGGCCGCCACCATCAAGCCAATTACCTCCATGCACTGAGCTACTGATGGCCGAGGATTGGACTGAAGGGATCGGCATGTATTCAGAATCTTTGACTTTTTAACCTCCGTCAAAAACATTTTCATGGATACAGAGTCTATTAGAGTTCCTAGGAAAGGAACCCTCATCTGTGGAATTAATGAACTCTTTCCTAGATTCACCTTCCACCCATGAGTCCTTAGACAGGAGAGGACAATGTCGGTATGAAACTTTGTCAGCTGATAAGACGACGCCTGGATCAGAATATCATCTAGATAAGGCGCCACTGCAATGCCCTGCGGTCTGAGAACCGCCAGCAGAGACCCCAGAACCTTCATGAAGATCCTGGGTACCGTGGCCAACCTGAAAGGAAGGGCCACAAACTGAAAATGTTTGTCCAGAAAGGCAAACCTCAGGAACTGGTGATGATCTCTGTGGATAGGAATATGAAGATATGCATCCTTTAAGTCCACAGTAGTCATATATTGACCCTCCTGGATCAATTAAAGAATTGTCCAAATAGTCTCCATCTTGAAAGATGGGACTCTGAGAAACTTGTTTAGACTCTTTAGATCTAAAATGGGTCGGAACGTTCCATCGTTTTTGGGAACCACAAAAAGATTTGAGTAAAACCCCTGCCCCTGTTCCTGTACTGGAACAGGACAAATTACTCCCATAGTAGAGAGGTCTTGTACACAACGTAAGAATGCCTCTCTTTTTATCTGGTCTACAGACAATCGTGAAAGAAGGAACCTTCCCCTTGGGTAGGAATTTTTGAACTCTAACTGATAACCCTGAGACACTATTTCCAGTGTCCAGGGATCCTGAACATCTCTTACACAAGCCTGGACGAAGAGAGAGTGTCTGCCCCCTGCTAGATCCGGTCCCGGATCAGGGGCCGCCCCTTCATGCTGTCTTGGGAGCAGCAACGGGCTTCTTCGGCTGTTTACCCTTGTTCCAAGCCTGGTTAGGTCTCCAGACGGCTTTGGATTTAGAGAAGTTCCCTTCCTGCTTAGCGGCAGAGGAAGATGGGACTCCTTTGAAATTACGAAAGGAACAAAAATTACTCTGTCGTCCCCTTTGCTTAGATGTTTTGTCTTGAGGGAGGAGATGACCCTTACCTCCCGTAATATCAGAAATGATTTCTTTCAAATCAAGCCCAAAAAGGGTCTTTTCCCTTAAAGGGAATAGTCAAAAGTTTCGATTTAGAGGGCACATCCGTAGACCAAGATTTTAACCATAAGGCTCTGCGCGCTAAAATGGAAAATCCTGAATTCTTAGCTGCCAATTTGGTGATCTGAAAGGCAGCATACGTAATAAAAGAATTTGCCAGCTTAAGGGCCCTCATTCTATCCATTATTTCCTCTAAAGGAATCTCAGTCTTCAGAGACTCTTCTAGGGCATCAAACCAAAAAGCAGCCGCAGTTGTAACTGTTACAATGCATGCCGTTGGTTGTAAAAGAAATCCTTGATGAACATATAACCTCTTTAGAAGACCCTCCAGTTTTTTATCCATAGGGACTTTGAAAGCACAACTGTCCTCTATAGGGATAGTCGTACGCTTAGCCAGAGTAGAGATAGCTCCCTTCACCTTATGGATCGTCTGCCAAGAGTCCCAAACGGTGTCAACTATAGGGTACATCTTAAAAATAGGGGGAGGGGAGAACGGTATACCCGGTCTTTCCCATTCCCTAGAAGCAATTTCCGAAATTCTTTTGGGAACCGGAAAAACATCTGAAAAGAAGGTACCTCTAAGTACTTGTCCATTTTACTTAATTTCTCTGGTGGGACCACAATAGAGTCACAGTCATCCAGAGTTAATAAAACCTCTTGCAGTAAAAGGCGGAGGTGTTCAAGTTTAAATCTAAAAAACATGACGTCCGATTCTGTCGGGGGCAATGCTCTACCTGGATCAGACAGTTCCCCCTCAGACAGGGCCTCCCTACCCCCCAAATCAGAACCCTGGGAAGGTACGTTGGAGATAGCCATTAAAGCATCAGAAGTCGCAGGGACTACATGAGTCTCTGTCCTGCTGCGTTTACCTTGTAACACTGGAAACTTAGATACAACTTCTGTAAGAGTGGATGACATAACTGCAGCCATATCCTGCAGAGTGAAAGAAGCAGACGCCGTTGTACTTGGAGTTGCCTGAGAGAGTGGTAATGGCTGTGACGCTTGGGGGGACAGCTGCGGCATATTCTGAACCTCTTCAGCAGAATCCTGAGCAGCATCCACTACAGACAAACTTTTTTTTAAAGAAAATGTTATCCCTGAACTGTAAAGTCCTTTCTGTACAAGCAGGACAAAAAGTAACAGGAGGCTCCACATTTGCATTTAAACATAATGAGCATGTGACACTTTCAATATCCATAATCTTATTTATCTCTGTGACGATTATGGTACTAAACAAAGTGCAGCTTGGTCACCTTTAATCCCAATATATTTATATATAACTAAACAATGTATTGGCCCTATTGTAAATTTCACAGTAAAAACACACAGTACCCTTTGCAATTTGATGAAAAGAAAAAAAAAAACTTTAGCCACCAGAGCACCCTGTAACAGCGCTACTGCGGCGCCTACCTGCCCCCACACTACTGACACAGATAGTGAACAAACTCCCTGACGCTGCTGACCGCTTGCTTCAAGTTACACCATGCGGTCCAGACAAGCCCCTAAGCTAGCATCCTTAGCAAACTCCGTGAGAGACAAGTGCGCGGCTTCCAGACACATCCGGTCTGAAGCGCGTGAAGGAAGCCCCGCCCCTCGTGGGCGGCAATCAGAGGAAATGCCCGCCGCAATAAAATAATTTAATGGCCGCGCATTCAAAAATCCCCTGAGAACAACGATCCAGCAATAAAGCAGTACCCTTTGCGTATGCATTAGCCAGAACACAGTCTAATAATAATAATAATACTATGAAAACCCCCAGCGTCATAACAGTCACCAAAGATCGCATCAGGAGCCCATACCAGCATCGTAGCCCCATTATGTGACCTTGTACCAACAAACTGTAAACTCCCTAGTTACACCAGAGTTCAGTTTGATAAGCAGGGGTACCAATTACAGCCCACCCTCTGAGATAAAAATCCTTCCCCAGAGACAAAACAGCTGCACGTACCTGGAAGCTGGGCGACAGCTTAATTAGTCCCACAACCAAGAGGTCCTGCAGTTCCCTCCTGTAGATCTGTGGAGACATAGAGGGTCTTAGTTACCACATGCTAAGACCATTATCTAAAGGACAGCACACATCATGGGAGGCACAGAGAGAATAGGTCCCTCCAGTTCCCAATGCTTTGAAGCCACCAGATGCTTCTCTTTTGATAACTGAAGAGACTGATCTGGATTAGGCTACACCCTAACAAAGTAGCACACTTAGGCACTACAGAAGAAATAATAAACTCTTGATTGAAGAATCTAAACTAACACCTTACTTTACCTCTTCCTATCACAAGCACAGGCAAAGAGAATGACTGGTGTGGGAGGGAAGGGAGGAGCTATATATACAGCTCTGCTGTGGTGCTCTTTGCCTCCTCCTGCTGACCAGGAGGCGAAATCCGTGGACTCGTCATATCTTGTAAAAGAAATAAGTACATTTACAATTGGAGAAGGGTAGCATGATTAACAGTGATCGTGGGAAGGCTAAGGTAGCAAACGTTTCTCTTTTCTTCACTATCCATAAGAGAAGAACCAATGGGAGAAATATTGATCTAGATCATAGAAGCCTATACCAATAACTGAGTTCTCTCTCTAGATGATATCAGGGAAAAAATGGATAATATCAAGAAAAATAAAACTCAAGGTCCAGATGGAATACACCCAAGGGTTCTAAGGAAACATAGCACTGTCATAGCTTAACCGGTACTATTAATTGCTCATGACCCAAGTCTGGTGTAAATCTGATACAGGAAGCTATAGACCAGTAAGTCTGGTACTAGGGAAGATAAAGGATTATATTCATGCTGTGTTGAACTGATGTACACAAATATACTCTTGGTTTTATGAGAAATAGATCATACCAAGGTAATCTAATTAGATTCCATGAGTAGGAAAGTAAAATATAGATAAAGGGGAACCAGTTGTTGTGATTTATTTGGTTCATGCAAAGGCTTTTAATACAGCTCCACCTGATAGATTACTGTACATAAATAAGGGACTGGGAATAGCTAAAACATATTAGTTCATGGATAAAGTGGAATAAAGACAGAGAGCAACGTGTTGTAGTAAATACCCACATTGTAAAAATGTAATTAGTGGGGTTCCCAAATAATCAATGCTGGACCCTGTTCTTTTTAATATTTTTATAAATGACTTGGAAAAAGGATTATGCATCTTCATTTTTGTGATGGTACAAAGTTATGTAAGGTATTAGGCCAGTGCAGGATGTAATTGCTTTGCAAGGGAATTTACAAAAATTTAAAGAATAGGCTGGTAAATGGCAAATTAGTTTTAATATTGGTTAATGTAAGGTTCTACATTTTAGAAGTAAAATATGCAGCCTACCTATATGCATATAAATAACAAGCAAATAATAAGTGCACAATGCAGGGCAGTTGTGTCTAAGGCTGAAAAGAGACTAGCATGTATGAAGATAAGACTTCACCTTGAGTATTAAGTGCAGTTATAGGAACCAATTTTAAAAAAATGACATTGCACAATTGTATAACATTTAAGAGAAGGGCTGCAAAACCAATAAGGGGACTGGAGGATTTAAACTATGAGAAGAGACTAGCCACATTGGGTCTGATAAATGTATATGATTACCCTATACAAATATATTTGAGGCCTATATACCAAGTTGGCAGAAGCGCTGTTTATTCCTAGGCAATTGTTTGTGACATGTCACACTTTAGAGAGATTTAATCTCCAGCCACGTACACGTTTTATCAATGTAAAAGCAATCAAATTGTGGAATTCCTTGCCCTAAGGAGGTAGTGAATGCCAATAAGATTTTAAAATGGCTTATTTACAATTCTGGCTAAAAATAGAAATTAGGTTTATGATTACTTAGATTTAATGGGTCGGCTTCTAAGTTCAAATAGCATCTTTATTTTATAGTAAATCAGGTGGGATCTGTATAAGTTGAAACTGTATTTTTGACCTCATCTACTATGTTATTATGTACTATACACAGATCATGCTGCCTCTAGGCGCTAGAATTTAAGTGTAGGAACAACAGTTCTAATGTAACTCATACTCACTTGTCAATGAAGCCATGATGCAAGATGAAGATTGGATCATTGCTTGATATTGGGATTTGGGACATTGTGCCACCCAGGTATACATGCACCAGGTTATGCATGCTCCTTCTTAGTGTCACCCCATCTGTTGGAGACAAGAACCCTGCAGGGAGAATAAATAGTTATGACTATTTGATAACACTTAACATTTCTTGCTTTGCAGATGATGCATGTTATGTGTTACATGACCATATAGTGCTATCTGTATGTCCTACAGATGTCTCGGATAAGATATTTTTAACACAGTACCAAAGGTTCACAAAAATATAAGAGAAGCCCCCGGATGCCCTATTGTAGTTGGGTTTGAGTAAGTGTTTACACACATAGCTACCTATCTTGATAGGATCTTACAACCTGAGGTATTTAAGATAACATCTTACATAAGAGATACTGTCGATTTCATTGAGAAATTAAGGAATCTACCCCTGCAAAGCACAAGATATGTTTTATATACCTTAGATGTATGCAATTTATATACTGTGATTAATCATGAGTTTTATAGGGTCTACCAAATACAGGAGTATACAATGAAGTACAGTTACAGTTTTTGAAGATATTTTGCAGATAGTATTATATAACTACTTTTTATTTATGGATAAATGGTATCTGCAAATAAGAGGTACAGCCATGGTGTCCAAAGTGGCCCCTTCATACGCTAATATATTTATGAGATGATTTGAAGATAAATTTGTGTATGAAAATACATTTTTACAATATGGGGTAGCTTGGTGGTGCTTCGTTGATGATATTTTTGGCGTGGTGTGGATCAGCTTAATTGAGCAGTGAAAGGGCTAAAGTTTATGCTGACTTTTAGTGAGGAAAGCATAGTATTCCTAGATACTGTAGTATATAAGTAAACAAGTTAACATACTTTGAATGTAGAGAAGGAAAATCACTGATAGGAACACATTATTATTGATATCACAATACTGATTTATGACAATTTTCACCATAGTGTACTAAGAAATTCTTTATCTCTGAGTCAATTGATGAGGGTAAATAGAACTATAGGTAACAAGAAATGTCCAATAGATTTAAAGAAAAAGGCTATCCTAACAAATTGATAGCGGCTGAAACTGAGAAAATAAAAAAGAAGGTAATAAAAAAAAAAAATGAGCAAATACATCAAATAAATCGCAAAGATTAATGTGTGGGACTCAATAACCCCTATAGTCAGGAGATAAGCACAATAATTAACAAGCATTGGAATATATTGAAAACCTGTAATTCGAATATTGAGGCTTTCCAAACCACCCCAATGATAGCATACAGGAGAGTGACTTAATAGTAACGAATGACATGGGTACATCTTGCTTCCAGAAATACTGGCACTTTTCCATGCCTGGGATGTGCAAGTTGCAGTGCTGTGGCAGAATGCCAGCATCCACAAACTCTGAGAAAATGTAAAATTTGGAGTTACTACATGTGTGACCCATCTGATTTCATATATCTTATTAAATGCCTGTTTTCCAGAATTTATATTAGTGAGACGATCAGAAGGGTGCGAGATAGGATGAGTCAACACAGGTCCAACATTAGATGCATGGAGTGAGGCCCCCGTTTCTAGCCACTTTTTAGAGGCTGGTCACTATATCCGCCAAATGAGATGGCAAATCATTGAAAACTTAGGAGAGTTGGTAATTAGGGTTAAATTAATCTTAAAACAAAAAAAGCCCTTTTGTAGCAGGAGTTAAAAAAAAATGTACTAAAAATGTTATAACCCCTAATGTGAAGTGTGGGATATTGTTGCTGCATAATGTCTGTATAATAAATGTTTTAAAACATTGAAACATTGTTCACATTTGACTACTAGATGGTGGTATAATGCATATCTATAGTAGGGTAGAGCAGTGTTTCGCAAACGTGGTCTTAAAGTACCCTCCAACAGGCCAGGTTTTCATTATAACATAGGTTTACATCATTGCCCTTGCAGTTGAGTAGGCTGTATAATGCCACCTCTATGCCCTACTAAGCCTCAGATCACTGGCATTACCCCTGCAATTTTGTTGGCATAATTCCTCCTATGTACCCTACTTAGCCTTAGATCAGTGACATTACTTCTGCAGTTCAGTAGGCTGTATAATGCCACCTCTATGCCCTACTAAGTCTTAGATCAGTGGCATTACCCCTGCAGTTGAGCAGTCGTTATAATGCCTCCTATATGTCCTATTAAGCATCAGATCAGTGACCTTAACCATGCTGTTCAACAGGCTGTATAATGCCACCTGTAAGAATATATATAACCATACTGACACCATTTTGTCTTGCACCCACGAATTTAGCTTATTATACTGTGAAGAAATAAGCTAATGTGAGCTTCTTGCATAATAAGAAAATTAAGGTATAACCCAAGGCGCCTACCCTAAGGAGGCTAGGTGTATGAAAATGTAAAATCTAATTATGATTTAAACTCCAGTGTGGTCTGAAAATGTTTTAATACATAAATAAAAATGTTTTGCAGATAAAACAAATATACATACAATGCTTCAAGTAAATATACAATGCTTCATGGATCCATGATAAATAACAGATAGAATAAAATCAAAGTCGAATAAGATAAAACAATAAAATATAGAGGTAATACAATAGTGCTTGAGCTATAGTATACAATACTATATTATACAATAGCAGCGAAAGAAATGATTGTGGACAATCTTGTAGTGAATTTTCTGATGGAATTCTAAGATGAATTAAATGTGAGGAGAAAAAAGCTAAAAATGTGTGAAAAAAACTCCTCAAAAATAAAGTGTGTGGGTGAAAAAACTTCAAACTGTGATCCAAAAAAATTCAAAAAAAATTTTGTAAAAAATATAATCCAAAAATATATATATATATATTCCACAAAAGTGTAGTCTGATCCAAAATCGATACAAATGTTGAAAATAAGAGTGTCAGCAATGTCTCAATATAAAAATTGGTGTATAAAAAGATATAATGTCAGTGTTCCATTATTCCTAAAGATCCTTATCCTCAAAAAAAGGTCTTCAATCCAATAAAAAATGAGTGCAAAAAAATAAAAAATGAATACAAAAACAAAAATAAAAAATGAAAAACAGGGAAGAATAACCTGTGGAGAGAGAAGAAAAAAATATAGATTGTCCTAAATGTTCAGCAAATAATGAAATAATGAAATAAGGCTTACCAGTTCTGGTCAACGCGTTTCGGCCCGTGCTAGGCCTTTCTCAAGACTGGTTTTGGTATACTGGTGGCGGCCTTATATAGTTTGTTTAACCGGAAGTGATTTGTTGTTCACTTCCGGTTTTGCCGAATTTGCTATCTTGTTTTGGGGCTAAATCTAGTTAAAGTTGTTTGTAGTTTACTTATTTTGGTGTGGAGTTAAGGTAAATTGCTTCCTAAGTTTAACATTTGTTATTATTAGCCCTTGCCTAATACCTCCGTGGGTAACGTGACGTCACTTCCGGTCTAGGTAATTTTTACGATCGGTTTTGTAGATCGTGTATTCGAATTAGGTATGTATTTCAATGGGAGTCGGGGAATCTATATTTTTCTTATTTCCTTACCAAATTGTGTTTCTTAATGCTGGTAAACATAGGTCCGTGATCGGACCGACCTGATTGGTCATGACGTCACGGCCTCGGGTTGGCGCCTTTGATTGGTTCTGAAAGGTGGGTTTGCCTAATCCTGCCTTACTATTGGTGTGTGAATAGCCGTAGTTATAATAGTATTATGTTTCCTTGAACTATTTGGATATGAAGATTGCATTAATCCTAGTATAATGGTATTGTCTAATATTGATCTTCTAGGGGCTTTTTTTCTTTTTTTGTGCGATCCTAAAAATAGATATCTTAGTATAACTTTCGTTTCTATTTGTTCATAATAAAAAAAATTTTTATTCTCAACTGTATTGTTTGAGACTGTCAGTAAATGTTCGAGATTGTCAATGAACATAGCTTTTTAGCATATTATTCATATGTTTTTTTACGAAAGATGGACTTTGGTTATCGGCGTAACAGGGGAGGGTAATTGTATCTTCTATTCTCTTTCTAATAGTGAGAGACATATGTTTTTTTACGAAAGATGGACTTTGGTTATCGGCGTAACAGGGGAGGGTAGTTGTATCTTCTATTCTCTTTCTAATAGTGAGAGACATAAAGGTCTGGGTGCTTCTGAAATTTAATTTAGTGGTTTTAAATTTTCTTCTTTAAAGAGGTTTCTTTTTTATATAGGATACCTTTTCCTAGTTTCATTAGTACCTTTTTGGTGATGTAAAATCGGAATGTTGTCATACTATCTACTTGTAGGATTAGATGGAATCAAGGAGAGGAATGAGTACTTACCCTAAATAGATAGGGATATGTGTATTGACCTAAATGAATAGTTTTATACACGTATTAATAAATTGAATAGTTAATCCTTTCCTATAAGGAGATTAATGTTCCCTATAGGACTTAGGGGACGTCAAGATATAGGGACTTGTAGCGGAATTTGGGTTTGGGTCTCATAGGAGTGTAACCATGTCAACTTTTGATCGTTACCTTCATTGTGTATTTTTTGGATGTTTCTTATCAAGGTTTGAATCATAAGGTGTAATTTGAAAAAGAGAGTCTTTGGTCAAAGGGGATTCATTTTCTGAGGTATCTGTTTTTAATTTAAAATTTCTACTTTAGTAAAAGCCTATTGAGAGGGGTTGGTTTGGTCAGAGAAGCTTCAATTTGTGGTGGGTCTTTTTTTTCCCAATTCAGAATGTCTGGTATATAGAGTCTGTTTTCAATTTGAAATTTCTACTTTAGTAGAAACCTTTTGAGAGGGGTTAATTTGGTCAGGAAGATTCATTTTGTTGTGGATCTATTTTCGATTCAGAATCTCTGATGTGGTTAGACCATGTTGAAAAGGTGCGACAAGTCTTCTTTGTTATTAAGACCTCTTGGGTATAGACAATCTAGGTTGAAGATCCACCTGGATTCTGCTGTGAGGAGTCTTTTTTCATGGTTCCCTCCTCTCCAATCCTTTTTGATCTTTTGTATCCCTAGAAAGGTAAGTTCTTTGGTGTTGCCTTTGTGTTTATCTACAAAGTGTTTGTATAACGGTGTGTCTACATTTAGTTTTTCGATCTGTAGCAGATGTTCTCGCATCCTATCCTTCAGGGTTCTAGAAGTTTGGCCCACATATTGTAGGCCACATGAGCATTGGAGCATGTATATAATGCCCTTGTCTTGGCATCTGATTAGATCCTTGATCTTATATGTTTCCTTGGTGTTGTGGCAAATGAAGGATGATGCTTTTATACCGTGTTTACAAGACTTGCATGATATGCACGGAAAGAATCCTTTAAGTTCTTTTCCAAACACATTTGTAACTCTGGCGGTCTTTTTCTTCGGTATACTCGGGGCTAGTTTGTTTTTCAGGTTCTTGGTTTTTCTGTAAATGAACCTGGGTTGAGTAGGGAGTTTTTCACCTATCAGATCATCGTCTTTTAGTATACCCCAATGTTTTTTAAATATTTTCTCAATGATATTTTTGTTATCACTGTACTCTGTGATCATCGCTATATCCAGTGACTCTTCATTTGTTGTTGTTTTTGGTTTTTTATATTTGGTAAGAGTGGATCTGTCGATCATCCTGACTTCTTGAATTTCCTGGTCCAATTCTGTCTCGTTGTACCCTCTCTCAAGAAATTTATATTTTATCGTTGTTGCCTGTTCTTCCCATTTGTCTGCAGTGGAACAATTTTTCCTCATTCTTAACAGTTGACTCTTTGGTATGTTATTTTTCCAATTGAAATGGTGGCAGCTGGTCATGTGTATATAGTTATTGCTGTCCACTTGTTTAAAGTGGGTTGAGGTCTCTAGCTTTCCGTTTTTTACTTCGATTTTTAAATCGAGGAAGATTATATCGGTCTGACTGCTGGTATATGTAAAATGTAGGTTGTTCTTGTTTTTATTCATGATCTCAAAGTCAAAGATCCGATTGTGTCCCCTTCCAGACTATTAGTATATCGTCGATATAACGGCGATAGAGGACCAGGTCCGCGCTAGCTGGGCAGGATTCCCAAAAGATATGCTCCCATTTACCCATATATAGGTTGGCATAGCTAGGCGCGAACCTGGTCCCCATCGCCGTTCCACAAATCTGTTGGTAATATTGTCCGTTATTACAAAAATAGTTGTGTTGTAGTATATACTTGATACTATCCAGAATGAATCTCCTTTGTTCATCTACGACTTCGTTGTCCTTTTTCAGGAAATATTCCACCCCTTCAATTCCTTCTTGGTGAGGAATACAGGTATATAATGATGTGACATCACAACTGGCTAAAATGAAGCCTTCTTCCCATGTTATATCTTCCAGTAGATTCAAAACCTGGGTAGAGTCTTTCAGGTAAGAGGGAAGTTGTTGGACATACCTCTGTAAATTCAGGTCAACGTATTCAGATAAATTACTACTGAGTGACCTGATACCTGAAATAATCGGTCTTCCGGGGGGGTTTTGCAGTGCTTTATGAATCTTGGGTAAGTGATATATCACGGGGGTTATGGGAAAATACACAATGAAGGTAACGATCAAAAGTTGACATGGTTACACTCCTATGAGACCCAAACCCAAATTCCGCTACAAGTCCCTATATCTTGACGTCCCCTAAGTCCTATAGGGAACATTAATCTCCTTATAGGAAAGGATTAACTATTCAATTTATTAATACGTGTATAAAACTATTCATTTAGGTCAATACACATATCCCTATCTATTTAGGGTAAGTACTCATTCCTCTCCTTGATTCCATCTAATCCTACAAGTAGATAGTATGACAACATTCCGATTTTACATCACCAAAAAGGTACTAATGAAACTAGGAAAAGGTATCCTATATAAAAAAGAAACCTCTTTAAAGAAGAAAATTTAAAACCACTAAATTAAATTTCAGAAGCACCCAGACCTTTATGTCTCTCACTATTAGAAAGAGAATAGAAGATACAACTACCCTCCCCTGTTACGCCGATAACCAAAGTCCATCTTTCGTAAAAAAACATATGTCTCTCACTATTAGAAAGAGAATAGAAGATACAATTACCCTCCCCTGTTACGCCGATAACCAAAGTCCATCTTTCGTAAAAAAACATATGAATAATATGCTAAAAAGCTATGTTCATTGACAATCTCGAACATTTACTGACAGTCTCAAACAATACAGTTGAGAATAAAAATTTTTTTTATTATGAACAAATAGAAACGAAAGTTATACTAAGATATCTATTTTTAGGATCGCACAAAAAAAGAAAAAAAGCCCCTAGAAGATCAATATTAGACAATACCATTATACTAGGATTAATGCAATCTTCATATCCAAATAGTTCAAGGAAACATAATACTATTATAACTACGGCTATTCACACACCAATAGTAAGGCAGGATTAGGCAAACCCACCTTTCAGAACCAATCAAAGGCGCCAACCCGAGGCCGTGACGTCATGACCAATCAGGTCGGTCCGATCACGGACCTATGTTTACCAGCATTAAGAAACACAATTTGGTAAGGAAATAAGAAAAATATAGATTCCCCGACTCCCATTGAAATACATACCTAATTCGAATACACGATCTACAAAACCGATCGTAAAAATTACCTAGACCGGAAGTGACGTCACGTTACCCACGGAGGTATTAGGCAAGGGCTAATAATAACAAATGTTAAACTTAGGAAGCAATTTACCTTAACTCCACACCAAAATAAGTAAACTACAAACAACTTTAACTAGATTTAGCCCCAAAACAAGATAGCAAATTCGGCAAAACCGGAAGTGAACAACAAATCACTTCCGGTTAAACAAACTATATAAGGCCGCCACCAGTATACCAAAACCAGTCTTGAGAAAGGCCTAGCACGGGCCGAAACGCGTTGACCAGAACTGGTAAGCCTTATTTCATTATTTGCTGAACATTTAGGACAATCTACACTATATTTTTTTCTTCTCTCTCCACAGGTTATTCTTTCCTGTTTTTCATTTTTTATTTTTGTTTTTGTATTCATTTTTTATTTTTTTGCACTCATTTTTTATTGGATTGAAGACCTTTTTTTGAGGATAAGGATCTTTAGGAATAATGGAACACTGACATTATATCTTTTTATACACCAATTTTTATATTGAGACATTGCTGACACTCTTATTTTCAACATTTGTATCGATTTTGGATCAGACTACACTTTTGTGGAATATATATATATATTTTTGGATTATATTTTTTACAAAATTTTTTTTGAATTTTTTTGGATCACAGTTTGAAGTTTTTTCACCCACACACTTTATTTTTGAGGAGTTTTTTTCACACATTTTTAGCTTTTTTCTCCTCACATTTAATTCATCTTAGAATTCCATCAGAAAATTCACTACAAGATTGTCCACAATCATTTCTTTCGCTGCTATTGTATAATATAGTATTGTATACTATAGCTCAAGCACTATTGTATTACCTCTATATTTTATTGTTTTATCTTATTCGACTTTGATTTTATTCTATCTGTTATTTATCATGGATCCATGAAGCATTGTATATTTACTTGAAGCATTGTATGTATATTTGTTTTATCTGCAAAACATTTTTATTTATGTATTAAAACATTTTCAGACCACACTGGAGTTTAAATCATAATTAGATTTTACATTTTCATACACCTAGCCTCCTTAGGGTAGGCGCCTTGGGTTATACCTTAATTTTCTTCTTGTACATTGGGTACCAGCTAGGATTACCCCTCCCCGGGCACATAGGTTGTTAATAGGCGCAGAGGTCAATCTTTTCTAATTTAACTTCTTGCATAATAACCTTATCTTGGGACTATGTCCTTGCTATGTCCTTGGATGAATGCCCGTTTTCACTTTTATCTTGGTTCACTCCTTTCATACTTTGTTTTCTGTAAACTGCGTCACTGTATAGCCATGTGCCATGTAACCACCTTTATGAGCACAGCACTGCTTATAATAAACAGATAAGACTTAGACTGTATTCTGTGTGCATGTCTGATCTTTGCTCTCCAAAGCCTTGTATGGTGAAATACTCAGTTCCAAGTGGAGAGCAGAATACTGATCAGTGTCAAGTGGTATCCTGGCCCAGTGAGGACCTCTAACACCACCTATATGTCCTACTAAGTCTCAGATCAATGTCATTACCCCTGCAGTTCAATAGGCTGCATAATGCCACCTATATGCCCTACTTAGCCTTAGATCAGTGACATTACTCCTGCATTTTAGCAGGTTGTTTAATGCCACCTATATTCCCTACTAAGCCTCAGATCCAATTGCATTACCCCTGCAGTTCAGAAGGTTGTATAATGCCACCTATATGTCCTACTAAGTCTCAGATCAATGTCATTACCCCTGCAGTTCAGAAGGTTGTATAATGCCACCTATATGTCCTACTAAGTCTCAGATCAATGTCATTACCCCTGCAGTTCAGAAGGCTGTATAATGCCACCTATATGCCCTACTAAGCCTCAGATCAGTGGCATTACCCCTGCAGTTCAATAGGCTGCATAATGCCACCTCTATGCCCTACTAAGCCTCAGATCAGTGGCATTACTCCTGCAGTTCAATAGGCTGTATAATGCCACCTACATGCCCTACTAAGCTCAGATCATTACAATAGTATTACTATCTCAAAAAAGGTAGTTTTCCAGCCTCCAGTAGATTTTAAAAGACCTTTATTCGTTTCTTACAGGGTCCATTATAACAACGATGTTTCAAACCTATACCAGGTTCTTAATCATGTTTATAGAATAGTGTACAGGTGTGTCTTTTATACCTGTCCATTTCCTATAAGATTACACAATAGTGCCATCATGTGGTCAAATTTTAAAATTACAAGTGATAAATAAAAATCTTCAGTTATTCAACTTCTTATACATCTCAAATTAAATTTTTAAGCTAGTTGCCATCTTCTTCTTGATTTTTATGTATGTTTATCACATGCAACATTAAAACCAAATACTAATACATCTACAAATAAAACCTATACACATAAAAAATTGGAATCAAATTTGCTACTACAGATAAATGCTACAATTATCAACTAAAAAAATGACCATTCAAATTCTTTATTCAGACCTTCAGGTATCATAGTATTTAGCTTATTAATCCAAAACATCTCCCTTCTTTTAAGCAATTGGTCCCTGTCACCTCCCCTCCTGGGTCTGTCAACTTGTTCAATGACTTGAAATCTCAGTTGACTGATGTTATGACCCATGGAGAGGAAGTGACAGGAAACAGGTGCTTCTGTATTTTTATTTCTGATATTGGATTTGTGTTCAGTGATTCTTGTTCTTACCTCCCTACTAGTTTCACCTATATAAATCCTGGCACACGGACATTTAATGAGGTGTATAGAGTATGTGCTTCTACATGTTAGATATTTTTTGATTGGATATTTGGTCCCCTTGATAGGGTGGAAAAATTCCTTCCCCTTTATTATGGAACTACAGTGACTACAATGTAGGCAAGGATAACAACCTCTATTATCAGGTCCTATTGATGTTTGAATGCTTTTCTTTTTGCTACCTATATCTGCTCTTACCAGTAAATCTCTCAGGTTCTTAGTTTTTTTGTAAGCTACTATAGGTATGTTTTTGAAATCTTCCACTTGAGGATTGCATTCTCGAAGTATGTGCCAGTATTTATTAATAATATGTGATATTTTAGATCCTAAAGTATTGTATTGGGTTACAAAAACCATTCTGTTTTCTTTTGTTTTGTTTTTTGTGTTGCAATCTTCCTTATTTTTAAAGTACTCTAATTGTTTTGTAATTAGTTCTTCTGGATACCCTCTTCTTTTGATTTTTTCTGCCATTTCTTTTAATCTTATATCACATTTCTTTTTGTCAGTAACTATTCTCTTTACTCAGTCAACTGAGATTTCAAGTCATTGAACAAGTTGACAGACCCAGGAGGGGAGGTGACAGGGACCAATTGCTTAAAAGAAGGGAGATGTTTTGGATTAATAAGCTAAATACTATGATACCTGAAGGTCTGAATAAAGAATTTGAATGGTCATTATTTTTTTAGTTGATAATTGTAGCATTTATCTGTAGTAGCAAATTTGATTCCAATTTTTTTATGTGTATAGGTTTTATTTGTAGATGTAATAGTATTTGGTTTTAATGTTGCATGTGATAAACATACATAAAAATCAAGAAGAAGATGGCAACTAGCTTAAAAATTTAATTTGAGATGTATAAGTTGAATAACTGAAGATTTTTATTTATCACTTGTAATTTTAAACTTTGACCACATGATGGCACTATTGTGTAATCTTATAGGAAATGGACAGGTATAAAAGACACACCTGTACACTATTCTATAAACATGATTAAGAACCTGGTATAGGTTTGAAATGTCGTTGTTATAATGGACCCTGTAAGAAACTAATAAAGGTCTTTTAAAATCTACTGGAGGCTGGAAAACTACCTTTTTTGAGATTGACATTGGGGTTTGGCTAACCCTTTCCTGTGCCCCTGTTTGAAAAGGTGCTGTCTCTCACCATTTATTGTAATAGTATTACTATAACACTACTGTAACATTACAATAGCATTACTGTAACATTACAATAGCATTACTATAGCATTACTGTAGCATTACTATAGCATTACTGTAACATTACTATAGCATTACTGTAACATTACAATAGCATTACTGTAACATTACACTAACATTACTATAGCATTGCTGTAACATTACAATAGCATTACTGTAACATTACAATAGTATTACTGTAACTTTACAAGAGTATTACTGTAAATTTACAGTAACATTACTATAGCATTACAATAGTATTACTGTAACTTTACAGTAACATTACTATAGCATTACAATAGTATTACTATAGCATTACTGTAACATTACAATAGCATTACTGTAACATTACAATAGTATTACTATAGCATTACTGTAAAATTACAATAGCATTACTGTAACATTACAATAGTATTACTGTAACTTTACAGTAACATTACTATAGCATTACCATAGCATTACTGTAACATTACAATAGTATTACTGTAACTTTACAGTAACATTACTATAGCATTACTGTAACATTGAAATTGTATTACTATAGCATTACTATAACATTACAATAGCATTACTGTAACATTACACTAACATTACTATAGCATTACTGTAACATTACAATAGAATTACTATAACATTACTGTAACATTACAATACTATTGCTATAGCATTACTGTAACATTACAATAGCATTACTATAGCATTACAGTAACATTACTATAGCATTACTATAACATTACTGTAACATTACAATAGTATTGCTATAGCATTACTGTAACATTATAATAGCATTGCTGTAACATTACAATAGCATTAATATAACATTAAAATAGTATTACTATAGCATTACTGTAACATTACAATAGTATTACTGTAACTTTACAGTAACATTACTATAACATTACTATAGCATTACTGTAACATTGAAATAGTATTACTATAGCATTACTATAAAATTACAATAGCATTACTGTAACATTACACTAACATTACTATAGCAATACAATAGCATTACTATAGCATTACTGTAACATTACAATATCATTACAGTAACATTACTATAGCATTACAATAGTATTACTATAGCATTACAATAGCATTACTATAACATTACTGTAACATTACAATAGTATTACTATAGCATTACTGTAACATTATAATAGCATTACTGTAACATTACAATAGTATTACTGTAACTTTACAGTAACTTTACTATAGCATTACTATAGCATTACTGTAACATGGAAATAGTATTACTATAGCATTTCTGTAACATTACAATAGCATTACTGTAACATTACACTAACATTACAATAGCATTACTATAACATTAAAATAGTATTACTATAGCATTACTGTAACATTACAATAGTATTACTGTAACTTTACAGTAACATTACAATAGCATTACTGTAACATTGAAATAGTATTACTATAGCATTACTATAACATTACAATAGCATTACTGTAACATTACACTAACATTACTATAGCAATACAATAGCATTACTATAGCATTACTGTAACATTACAATAGCATTACAGTAACATTACTATAGCATTACAATAGTATTACTATAGCATTACAATAGCATTACTATAACATTACTGTAACATTACAATAGTATTGCTATAGCATTACTGTAACATTACAATAGCATTACTATAGCATTACAGTAACATTACTATAGCATTACTATAACATTACAGTAACATTACTATAGCATTACTATAACATTACTGTAACATTACAATAGTATTGCTATAGAATTACTGTAACATTATAATAGCATTGCTGTAACATTACAATAGCATTAATATAACATTAAAATAGTATTACTATAGCATTACTGTAACATTACAATAGTATTACTGTAACTTTACAGTAACATTACTATAACATTACTGTAACATTGAAATAGTATTACTATAGCATTACTATAACATTACAATAGCATTACTGTAACATTACACTAACATTACTATAGCAATACAATAGCATTACTATAGCATTACTGTAACATTACAATAGCATTACAGTAACATTACTATAGCATTACAATAGTATTACTATAGCATTACTATAACATTACTGTAACATTACAATAGTATTACTATAGCATTACTGTAACATTATAATAGCATTACTGTAACATTACAATAGTATTACTATAGCATTACTGTAACATTATAATAGCATTACTGTAACATTACAATAGTATTACTGTAACTTTACAGTAACTTTACTATAGCATTACTGTAACATGGAAATAGTATTACTATAGCATTTCTGTAACATTACAATAGCATTACTGTAACATTACACTAACATTACTGTAACATTACTATAGCATTACTATAACATTAAAATAGTATTACTATAGCATTACTGTAACATTACAATAGTATTACTGTAACTTTACAGTAACATTACAATAGCATTACTGTAACATTGAAATAGTATTACAGCATTACTATAACATTACAATAGCATTACTGTAACATTACACTAACATTACTATAGCATTACTATAACATTAAAATAGTATTACTATAGCATTACTGTAACATTACAATAGTATTACTGTAACTTTACAGTAACATTACTATAGCATTACTGTAACATTACAATAGCATTACTGTAACATTACACTAACATTACTGTAACATTACTATAGCATTACTATAACATTAAAATAGTATTACTATAGCATTACTGTAACATTACAATAGTATTACTGGAACTTTACAGTAACATTACTATAGCATTACAATAGTATTACTATAGCATTACTGTAACTTTAGAGTAACATTAATATATTATTACAATAGTATTACTATAGCATTGCTGTAACATTACAATAGTATTACTGTATCTTTACAGTAACATTACTATAGCATTACTATAACATTACAATAGTATTACTGTAACTTTACAGTAACATTACTATAGCATTACTGTAACATTACAATAGTATTACTATAGCATTACTGTAACATTATAATAGCATTACTGTAACATTACAATAGTATTACTGTAACTTTACAGTAACTTTACTATAGCATTACTATAGCATTACTGTGACATTGAAATAGTATTACTATAGCATTTCTGTAACATTACAATAGCATTACTGTAACATTACAATAGCATTACTGTAACATTACAATAGTATTACTATAGCATTACTGTAACATTATAATAGCATTACTGTAACATTACAATAGTATTACTGTAACTTTACAGTAACTTTACTATAGCATTACTATAGCATTACTGTAACATGGAAATAGTATTACTATAGCATTTCTATAACATTACAATAGCATTACTGTAACATTACACTAACATTACACTAACATTACAATAGCATTACTATAACATTAAAATAGTATTACTATAGCATTACTGTAACATTACAATAGTATTACTGTAACTTTACAGTAACATTACAATAGCATTACTGCAACATTGAAATAGTATTACTATAGCATTACTGTAACATTACACTAACATTACTATAGCATTACTATAGCATTACTATAGCATTAGTGTAACATTACAATAGCATTACTATAACATTAAAATAGTATTACTATAGCATTACTGTAACATTACAATAGTATTACTGTAACTTTACAGTAACATTACTATAGCATTACTGTAACATTACAATAGTATTACTGTAACTTTACAGTAACATTACAATAGCATTACTGTAACATTGAAATAGTATTACTATAGCATTACTGTAACATTACAATAGTATTACTGTAACTTTACAGTAACATTACAATAGCATTACTGTAACATTGAAATAGTATTACTATAGCATTACTGTAACATTACAATAGTATTACTGTAACTTTACAGTAACATTACAATAGCATTACTGTAACATTGAAATAGTATTACTATAGCATTACTGTAACATTACACTAACATTACTATAGCATTACTATAGCATTACTATAGCATTAGTGTAACATTACAATAGCATTACTATAACATTAAAATAGTATTACTATAGCATTACTGTAACATTACAATAGTATTACTGTAACTTTACAGTAACATTACTATAGCATTACTGTAACATTACAATAGCATTACTGTAACATTACACTAACATTACTGTAACATTACAATAGCATTACTATAACATTAAAATAGTATTACTATAGCATTACTGTGACATTACAATAGTATTACTGTAAATTTACAGTGACATTACTATAGCATTACTGTAACATTACAATAGCATTACTGTAACATTACAATAGTATTACTGTAACTTTACAGTGACATTTCTATAGCATTACAATAGTATTACTATAGCATTACTGTAACTTTAGAGTAACATTAATATATTATTACAATAGTATTACTATAGCATTGCTGTAACATTACAATAGTATTACTGTATCTTTACAGTAACATTACTATAGCATTACTATAACATTACAATAGTATTACTGTAACTTTACAGTAACATTACTATAGCATTACTGTAACATTACAATAGTATTACTATAGCATTACTGTAACATTATAATAGCATTACTGTAACATTACAATAGTATTACTGTAACTTTACAGTAACTTTACTATAGCATTACTATAGCATTACTGTAACATTGAAATAGTATTACTATAGCATTTCTGTAACATTACAATAGCATTACTGTAACATTACAATAGCATTACTGTAACATTACACTAACATTACTATAGCATTACAATAGCATTACTGTAACATTACAATAGCATTACTATAATATTAAAATAGTATTACTATAGCATTACTGTAACATTACAATAGTATTACTGTAACTTTACAGTAACATTACTATAGCATTACTGTAACATTGAAATAGTATTACTATAGCATTACTTAACATTACAATAGCATTACTGTAACATTACACTAACATTACTATAGCATTACTATAGCATTAGTGTAACATTACAATAGCATTACTATAACATTAAAATATTTTTACTATAGCATTACTGTAACATTACAATAGTATTACTGTAACTTTACAGTAACATTACTATAGCATTACTGTAACATTGAAATAGTATTACTATAGCATTACTGTAACATTACAATAGCATTACTGTAACATTACAATAGTATTACTATAGCATTACTGTAACATTACTATAGCATTACAATAGTATTACTATAGCATTACTGTAACTTTAGAGTAACATTAATATATTATTACAATATTATTACTATAGCATTGCTGTAACATTACAATAGTATTACTGTAACTTTACAGTAACGTTACTATAACATTACTATAACATTACAATAGTATTACTGTATCTTTACAGTAACATTACTATAGCATTACTATAACATTACAATAGTATTACTGTAACTTTACAGTAACATTACTATAGCATTACTATAGCATTACTATAGCATTTTAATAGTATTACTGTAACTTTACAGTAACATTACTATAACATTACTATAACATTACAATAGTATTACTGTAACTTTACAGTAACATTACTATAGCATTACCATAGCATTACTATAACATTACAATAGTATTACTGTAACTTTACAGTAACATTACTATAGCATTACTATAACATTTAATAGTATAGTATTAATGTAACTTTACAGTAACATTACTATAACATTACTATAACATTACTATAGTATTACTGTATCTTTACAGTAACATTACTATAGCATTACTATAACATTACAATAGTATTACTGTAACTTTACAGTAACATTACTATAGCATTACTATAGCATTACTATAGCATTTTAATAGTATTACTGTAACTTTACAGTAACATTACTATAACATTACTATAACATTACAATAGTATTACTGTAACTTTACAGTAACATTACTATAGCATTACCATAGCATTACTATAACATTACAATAGTATTACTGTAACTTTACAGTAACATTACTATAACATTTAATAGTATAGTATTAATGTAACTTTACAGTAACATTACTATAGCATTACTATAACATTTCCAGGGCCGTCTTTAACACAGGGCAAAAGGGGCAGCTGCCCAGGGGCCAGTCTTTGTTGAGGGGCCCAAGAGTCCTAAAAAAAATATTTTTTTTTGGTTCATGCCAGACTGCTGATGTTATATGATATGGGGGACACACACAGTCAGTCCTAATACTGTCACAGTGAAAAGTTCTCTGCTTATATTTATTTGTAAGAAACTCTGCCAGACCGTGCCGGTGTCATGTGACATGCCAAGCTAGTGCCATGTGATTTTTTAGATGTGCACTGTGCAGCACTGAATGCTAAGCCCTAACTCGGCACCCAGCCAGTCCCACTGCATCATAAAAAGGTCCTACTGGGGTTACCACTGTTACCAGAAATCTGCTCTTGTGGTAGGGATGTTTCTGGGTAGGGCTGACTGTAGGCGCAAGCAGCAGAAAGCTGGAGTGGCAGGCACGTGATTATTTCAACATCTGAGCAGCGGCAGGCACGTGAGGAATTGAGCATCTGAGCAGCGGCAGGCACGTGAGGAATTGAGCATCTGAGCAGCGGCAGGCACGTGAGGAATTGAGCATCTGAGCAGCGGCAGGCACGTGAGGAATTGAGCATCTGAGCAGCGGCAGGCACGCGAGGAATTGAGCATCTGAGCAGCGGCAGGCACTGCTCTCTTCAGTCTTGAGGCTGTGTGACTCATCTCACACTGTATCCATGCAGCCTTGGGCAGACAGCATCCAGTCTGCTGGTCCCCTTAGCCCTGCTCTTTCTGCTGTGGCCCTAAGATCAACTAACTGAAGCTTGTTAGGGGAGCAGTCCTTTGTAGAAAGGTGTCAGTGGGAAGAATAACGGCTAGATTACGAGTTGTGCATTAAGGTAAAAAAGCAGCGTTAACAGGTCCTAACGCTGCTTTTTTACGCCCGCTGCAATTACGAGTCTTGCAGGTATAGGTGTACCGCACACTTTGTTGGCCTTACCGCAAACCGACTTGCATAAAGTTCGTAAAGCCTTTTTTCTATGGGACTTCCATAGTGCTGGTATTAAGAGTTTGTCCTGGGAGGCCAAAAAGTGAGCGGTACAGCCTATACCGACAAGATTCCTAACGCATTTTAAAGTCAGTAGTTATGAGTTTTACACTACAACGCCGTAGCATAAAACTCATAACTAAAGTGCTTAAAAGTACACTAACACCCATAAACTACCTATTAACCCCTAAACTGAGGCCCTCCCGTATCACAAATACTAAAATAAAATTTGTAACCCCTAATCTGCCGCTCCGGACATCGCCACAACCTACATTATATTTATTAACCCCTAATCTCCCGCCCCAATGTCGCCGCAACCTACCTACACTTATTAACCCCTAATCTGCCGCCCCCAACATCGCCGCCACTATATTAAATGTATTAACCCCTAAATCTAAGTCTAACCCTAACAGCCCTAACAAATATAATTTAAATAAATCTAATTAAAATTCCTATCATTACCTAAATAATTCCCATTTAAAACTAAATACCTATAAAATAAACCCTAAGCTAGCTACAATATAACTAAGTTACATTGTAGCTAGCTTAGGGTTTATTTTTATTTTACAAGCAACTTTGTATTTATTTTAATTAGGTAGAATAATTACTAAATATTTATGAACTATTTAATAACTACCTATCTAAAATAAATACAAATTGACCTGTAAAATAAATCCTAACCTAATTTACAATTAAACCTAACACTACACTATCAATAAATTAATTGACTAAACTACCTACAATTATCTACAATTAAATCAACTAAACTAAATTACAAAAAAAACAAACACTAAATTACAAAAAATAAAAAAGAGTACAAGAATTTTAAACTAATTACACCTACTCTAAGCCCCCTAAAAAAATAACAAAGCCCCCCAAAATAAAAAAAAATGCCCTACCCTATTCTAAAATAAAGTTAACAGCTCTTTTACCTTACCAGCCCTTAAAAGGGCTTTTTGCGGGGCATGCCCCAAAGTAAACAGCTCTTTTGCATTTTAAAAAAACATACATTACCCCCCCAACATTACAACCCACCACCCACATACCCCTAATCTAACCCAAACCCCCCTTAAAAAAACCTAACACTAAGCCCCTGAAGATCTCCTACCTTATCTTCACCACGCCGGGTATCACCGATCCGTCCAGAAGAGGGTCCGAAGTCTTCATCCTATCCGGCAAGAAGAGGACATCCGGACCGGTAGACATGTTCATCCAGGCGGCGTCTTCTATCTTCATCCATCTGGCACAGAACGGGACCATCTTGAAGAAGCCGACGCGGATCCATCCTGTTCTTCTGGCGACTCCCGACTAATGAAGGTTCCTTTAAGTGACGTCATCCAAGATGGCGTCCCTCAAATTCCGATTGGCTGATAGGATTCTATCAGCCAATCGGAATTAAGGTAGGAGAAATCTGATTGGCTGATTGAATCAGCCAATCAGATTCAAGTTCAATCGGAACAGCCAATAGAATGCGAGCTCAATCTGATTGGCTGATTGGATCAGCCAATCGGATTGAACTTGAATCTGATTGGCTGATTCAATCAGCCAATCATATTTTTCCTACTTTAATTCCGATTGGCTGATAGAATCCTATCAGCCAATCGGAATTCGAGGGACGCCATCTTGGATGACGTCACTTAAAGGAACCTTCATTCGTCGTGAGTCGCCGGAAGAAGAGGATGGATCCGCGTCGGCTGCTTCAAGATGGTCCCGCTCCCGCCGGATGGATGAAGATAGAAGACGCCGCCTGGATGACCATGTC
The DNA here is from genome assembly GCF_027579735.1 of Bombina bombina. Classification (NCBI taxonomy): domain Eukaryota; kingdom Metazoa; phylum Chordata; class Amphibia; order Anura; family Bombinatoridae; genus Bombina; species Bombina bombina. The sequence continues at coordinate 2,746,560 of NC_069503.1, forward strand.
TACCGGTCCAGATGTCCTCTTCTTGCCGGATAGGATGAAGACTTCGGACCCTCTTCTGGACGGATTGGTGATACCTGGCGTGGTGAAGATAAGGTAGGGAGATCTAGTGTTAGGTTTTTTTAAAGGGGGGTTTGGGTTAGATTAGGGGTATGTGGGTGGTGGGTTGTAACGTTGGGGGGTATTGTATTTTTTTTTAAATGCAAAAGAGCCGTTTACTTTGGGGCATGCCCCACAAAAGGCCCTTTTAAGGGCTGGTAAGGTAAAAGAGCTTGAATTTCAAGAAACTCCAGCCACCAATTTCTTTAAAAGACCTTTTATTCTTTTGTCATGGGTCCCATTGGGGGCTGGTTTTTCTTGAAATTCATGGACTTTGGTGAGACTTGGCAAGTTTGTTGCTCCGTGCCCCACTGAAAGAGGAAAATTGGTGTGCTGTTTTCCATTATTTTGATTCTAAGGTAAAAGAGCTGTTAACTTTTTATTTTAGAATAGGGTAGGACATTTTTTTATTTTGGGGGGGCTTTGTTATTTTTTTAGGGGGCTTAGAGTAGGTGTAATTAGTTTAAAATTCTTGTAATCTTTTTTTATTTTTTGTAATTTAGTGCTTGTTTTTTTTGTAATTTAGTTTAGTTGATTTAATTGTAGATAATTGTAGATCGTTTAGTTAATTTATTGATAGTGTAGTGTTAGGTTTAATTGTAACTTAGGTTAGGATTTATTTTACAGGTAATTTTGTAATTATTTTAACTAGGTAGCTATTAAATAGTTATTAACTATTTAATAGCTATTGTACCTGGTTAAAATAAATACAAAGTTGCCTGTAAAATAAATATAAATCCTAAAATAGCTACAATATAATTATTCGTTATTTTGTAGCTATATTAGGGTTTATTTTACAGGTAAGTATTTAGCTTTAAATAGGATTAATTTATTTAATAAGATTTATTTTATTTCGTTAAATTTAAATTATATTTAACTTAGGGAGGTGTTAGTGTTAGGGTTAGACTTAGCTTTAGGGGTTAATACATTTATTAGAGTAGCTGCGAGGTCCGGTCGGCAGATTAGGGGTTAATACTTGAAGTTAGGTGGCGGCGATGTTAGGGAGGGCAGATTAGGGGTTAATAATAATATGCAGGGGTCAGCGATAGCGGGGGCGGCAGATTAGGGGTTATTAAGTGTAAGGTTAGGGGTGTTTAGACTCGGGGTACATGTTAGGGTGTTAGGTGCAGACTTAGGGAGTGTTTCCCCATAGGAAACAATGGGGCTGCGTTAGGAGCTGAACTCTGCTTTTTTGCAGGTGTTAGGTTTTTTGTCAGCTCAAACTGCCCCATTGTTTCCTATGGGGATATAGTGCACAAGCACGTTTTTTAAGCTGGCCGCGTCCGTAAGCAACGCTGGTATTGAGAGTTGCAGTGGCGGTAAATTTGCCTGTACGCTCCCTTTTTGGAGCCTAATGCAGCCCTTCAGAGAACTCTAAATACCAGCGTTGTTTAAAAGGTGCGGGGGGGGGGGGAAACACGCGTAGCTAACGCACCCCTTTGGCCGCAAAACTCTAAATCTAGCCGTTAGTTTGTTTTCTCTCTGTCTCAGATTTTACAGCTTCCCATAGCAGTTCTGCTGTTCCAGTCAGTAAACTTATATTTGTATGCACCTCCATGCTTCCTCCTCAGTCTTTACCTTGCTTTGCTCCTGTTGGCTGCCCTAAATCTAACCAGCTAACCTCACACCAGAATCACATTCAAAAGAATATTAAATGTACCACAGTGGAGGAATTTATATATTTGCTTATTAGTACTACTTAGGTCCAGTTTCACATATTGCAATTTATTTCATTTTTTAAAAACATGATTAGCCCAGCAGTGGATGATCCACTGCTGGTCTAATAATTAAAAAAAATATATATAAAATAAATTGATTTAGTTGTTTTTTGGGATGTTGGGGTGGAGAACAAAATTGCATGGGGGGGCAAGAAAATGTTTGCCCAGTGTCCAGTCAATATTAAAGACGGCCCTGAACATTACAATAGTATTACTATAATATTACTGTAATATTTCTATAACATTACTGTAACATTAAAATAGTATTACTGTAACATAACGATAACATTACAGTAACATTACAATATAATTACTATAATGTTACAGTAACTACTATAGTATTAAAATAAAATTACTATAACATTACAGTAACATTACTATATCATTACTATAAGATTGCTGTAACATTAATATAACATTACAATAGTATTACTATAATATTACTGTAATATTTCTATAACACTACTGTAACATTAATATAACATTACAATAGTTTTACGATAACATTACAGTAACATTACAATATAGTTACTATAACATTACAATAGTATTACTGTAACTTTACAGTAACATTACTATAGCATTACAATAGTATTACTGTAACACTACTGTAACATTACAATAGCATTACTGTAACATTACAATACTTTTACTGTAACATTACTATAACATTACAATAGTTTTACGATAACATTACAGTAACATTACTATATCATAACTATAACACTACTGTAACATTACAATAGTATTACTATAACATTACAGTAACATTACTATATCATAACTATAAGACTACTGTGACATTACAATAGTATTACTATAACATTACAGTAACATTACTATATCATAACTATAACACTACTGTAACATTACTATAACATTACAATAGTATACTATATCATTACTGTAATATTTATATAACATTACAATAGTATTACTATAACACTACTGTAACATTACAATAGTATTACTATAACATTACTGTAATATTTATATAACATTACAATAGTATTACTATAACATTACAATAGTATTACTATAGCATTACAATACTTTTACTATAACACTACTGTAACACCACTGTAACATTAATATAACATTACAATAGTTTTACGATAACATTACAATAGTATTACTGTAATATTTATATAACATTACAATAGTATTACTATAACATTACTGTAATATTTATATAACATTACAATAGTATTACTATAACATTACAATAGTATTACTATAGCATTACAATACTTTTATTATAACACTACTGTAACACTACTGTAACATTATTAATATAACATTACAATAGTTTTACGATAACATTACAGTAACATTACAATAGTATTACTGTACTATTTCTATAACATTACAATAGTATTACTATAACACTACTGTAACATTACAATAGTATTATTATAACATTACTGTAATATTTATATAACATTACAATAGTATTAATATAACATTACAATAGTATTACTGTAATATTTCTATAACATTACAATAGTATTACTATAACACTACTGTAACATTACAATAGTATTACTATATCATTACTGTAATATTTCTATAACATTACAATAGTATTACTATAACATTACTGTAACATTACTGTAACATTACAATAGTATTACTATAACATTACTGTAATATTTATATAACATTACAATAGTATTACTATAGCATTACAATAGTATTACTATAGCATTACAATACTTTTACTATAACACTACTGTAACACTACTGTAACATTAATATAACATTACAATAGTATTACTGTAATATTTATATAACATTACAATAGTATTAATATAACATTACAATAGTATTACTGTAATATTTCTATAACATTACAATAGTATTACTAACACTACTGTAACATTACAATAGTATTACTATAACATTACTGTAATATTTCTATAACATTACAATAGTATTAATATAACATTACAATAGTATTACTGTAATATTTCTATAACATTACAATAGTATTACTAACACTACTGTAACATTACAATAGTATTACTATAACATTACTGTAATATTTCTATAACATTACAATAGTATTAATATAACATTACAATAGTATTACTGTAATATTTCTATAACATTACAATAGTATTACTAACACTACTGTAACATTACAATAGTATTACTATAACATTACTGTAATATTTATATAACATTACAATAGTATTAATATAACATTACAATAGTATTACTGTAATATTTCTATAACATTACAATAGTATTACTAACACTACTGTAACATTACAATAGTATTACTATAACATTACTGTAATATTTATATAACATTACAATAGTATTACTATAACATTACAATAGTATTACTATAGCATTACAATACTTTTACTATAACACTACTGTAACATTAATATAACATTACAATAGTTTTACGATAACATTACAGTAACATTACAATAGAATTACTATAACATTACAATAGAATTACTATAACATTACAATAGTATTACTATAGCATTACTGTAATATTTCTATAACATTTTTATAACACTACTATAACATTACAGTAATGTTACTACAAAATAACTAACATTACTATAACTAGACATATGCTGTTCGTTTCGGCCAAATTTTAATTTTGGTGCGAATTTTGGCTGATTTGGAGATTCGAGTCAATCTGAATTGGCAACATATGAAAATACTGAAAAAATACAGAAAACTAATTAATTAGTTAACAGTTTTTCTGATCCATTCGTTATTTTGTATCCATTGTTTTTCATATTCATTAATATTATCATTCTAAACCGCCATCCCCCCACATCACCAACACTAAATAAACGTATTAACCTCTAAACCACCCGTCCCCCCACATTGCAACACAAAATAAACTTATTAACTTCTAAACCGCCATCCATCCACATCGCAACTACCTAAATTAAACTAACCACTAAACCTAAAACCCCTAACTTTAACATAATAAAAATACACCTAAATTAACGTTACAATATTACTAACTACCTAGTTAAAAGGAATAAAAACTTACCTGTGAAACAAAAATCAAACCTAAGCTTAAAGTTAAAAAAAGAACTAACATTACTTGTATATTGGGGGACTGCGGTTTAAAATTATAATATTAAATATGAAAAAGAATGGATGCGAAATAACAAATGGATCAGAAAAATTGTAAACCGATTTATTAGTTTTCTGTATTTTTTCAGTATTTTCACTTGTTGCCGATTCTGATTGACTCGAATTTCCAAATCAGCCAAAATTCGGCCGAAACAAACTGCACATGTGTAACATTACTGTATTACTATAATAACTCACCTTCTAGAGCATTGCGGAAGCTGCGCCTGGATGTCTCATTAAATGGAGGTGTGTCAAAATATCTAAGCTTCAGTGTATTCTCCACATCCTGAAATGTGGGCAGCTTTGGTGCATAGGGTGTTGTGCCCGGCTTTCTATGTAATCTCTCCATTTTATACTCTGTGTCCGCCACAGGGCAATAGGCATCAGGATAGTTGAACCCGCTGCAAATGGACTGTAGGGAAAGAAGAATCGAAAAGGCAATTAATTCACTTTTAGGTAGATTACGAGTTTTGCGTTACGGCTTTTAACGCTGAAAAAAATGGCAATTCCAGTGTAATGGTCAGTAACGCAACTTCCATTCCGCTTTAAAAAAATTGATATAGCGTGCGATTTTCATAGCGCCGGTATTACAGGTTGTGTGTTGAGGCTAAAATGCTTGCGTTACACCCTATACGGACACGATCCATACCGCCATCTGAAAGCAGTAGTTATGAGTTTTGCGCAGCAAAAATGTTTCACAAAACTCATAACTAAACTGTTACAAAGTACACTAACACCCATAAACTACCTATTAACCCCTAAACCGCCACCCTCCCGCATCACAAACACTATATAAAACGTAACCCCTAATCTGCCGCCCACCCACATCGCGACTATTAAATAAATCTAATAACCCCTAATTCGCCGCTCCCCGACATTGTGAGAATATAATAAAGCTATTATTAACCACTAATCAGCCGCTCCCCGACATTGCTGCCACTATAAAGCTTTTAATCCCTAATCCTCCGGCCTCCCACATCGCCGCCACTAAATAAACCTATTAACCCCTAAACCTCCGGCCTCCCACATCGCAAAACACTAAACTATTAACCCCTAAACCTAACACCCCCCCTAACTTTAAATTACAATATACCTATCTTAAAATAAATAAAAACTTACCTGTGAAATAAAAAGAAAGCTAACATTAAACTATAAATTAACCTAACATAACTATTCTAATAAAATAAAAAAATACCAATTAAAAAACCTAAATTACAAATTTAAAAAAACCTAACACTACGAAAAAAAATTAAAAATCTAATTACAAAAAATAATAAACACTAAATTACGAAAAATAAAAAAACACTAAGCTTACAAAAAATAATAAACGTAATTATCAAGAATAAAAACAATTACACCTTATCTAATAGTGTATGCCAAAAGAGAAAGTAAAGAAAAAATGGACATGAATACTGAGCACTGAAAGAAAGAGAAAAAACAATTATCAATATGCCCATGCATAGATAAGCAAGGAGAGCCAGCTAAATATAATATTTAACTTGTATTAGATATACATATGGTAAGGATCTGTGAGATAGGTGAGTGCATTAAAACTTAGATGAATATGAGAAATGAGCTGGTAGCCACACCGTAGTGGAGATAATCAGATAGCAACAATTAACACAACGTTTAATCATAAGTTACCATATGCTATAAACAAAGAGACTGCAAATCAGAGTACTCACAAGAAAAGCACCACAACAATTAAACCATAGGGAGTTTAATATAGTAATAGTGACTTTATCTAATAGCCCTATAAAAATAACCCCCCCCCCCAAATAAAAACACCCCCTAGCCTACAATAAATTACCAATAGCCATTAAAAGGGCCTTTTGTAGGACATTGCCCTAAGTTAAACAGCTCTCTTACCTGTAAAACAAATACAATGTTCCACCACTCAATCAACCCCCCAAAATAAAAAAAACTAACTTTAAAAAAAACAAACAACTAAGCTACCCATTGCCCCTAAAGGGGCATTTGTATGGGCATTGCCCTTAAAAGGGCATTCAGCTTTTTTTTTCATTGCCCTTAAAAGGGCATTCAGCTCTTTTTTCATTGCCCTTAAAAGGGCATTCAGCTCTTTTTTTTAAAAAAAAAAAGCCAAAGCCCTAATCTAAAAAAATAAAATAACACTAACCCAAAAATATTTACTCACAGTTCAAAATGTAGTACCTTGCATTCAAATCGGCCAATAGAATTTACATATAAGGTGACCAGGCACAGGTATTTAGCTTATGTGTTTATGTAGCTTTATGAGTTGCAGGACATCAGTGAGTTTTACATATAAGGTGACCAGGCACAGGTAATTAGCTTATGTGTTTGTGTAGCTTTATTAGTAGCAGGGCATCAGTGAGTTTTACATATAAGGTGACCAGACACAGGTATTTAGCTTATGTGTTTATGTAGCTTTATGAGTTGCAGGACATCAGTGAGTTTTACATATAAGGTGACCAGGCACAGGTATTTAGCTTATGTGTTTGTGTAGCTTTATTAGTAGCAGGGCATCAGTGAGTTTTACATATAAGGTGACCAGACACAGATATTTAGCTTATGTGTTTGTGTAGCTTTATTAGTAGCAGGATATCAGTGAGTTTTACATATAAGGTGACCAGACACAGGTATTTAGCTTATGTGTTTGTGTAGCTTTATTAGTAGCAGGACATCAGTGAGTTTTACATATAAGGTGACCAGACACAGATATTTAGCTTATGTGTTTGTGTAGCTTTATTAGTAGCAGGATATCAGTGAGTTTTACATATAAGGTGACCAGACACAGGTATTTAGCTTATATGTTTGTGTAGCTTTATTAGTAGCAGGACATCAGTGAGTTTTACATATAAGGTGACCAGACACAGGTATTTAGCTTATGTGTTTGTGTAGCTTTATTAGTAGCAGGACATCAGTGGGTTTTACATATAAGGTGACCAGGCACAGGTAATTAGCTTATGTGTTTGTGTAGCTTTATTAGTAGCAGGGCATCAGTGAGTTTTACATATAAGGTGACCAGACACAGGTATTTAGCTTATGTGTTTGTGTAGCTTTATTAGTAGCAGGACATCAGTGAGTTTTACATATAAGGTGACCAGACACAGGTATTTAGCTTATGTGTTTGTGTAGCTTTATTAGTAGCAGGACATCAGTGAGTTTTACATATAAGGTGACCAGACACAGGTATTTAGCTTATGTGTTTGTGTAGCTTTATTAGTAGCAGCACATCAGTGAGTTTTACATATAAGGGGACCAGACACAGGTATTTAGCTTATGTGTTTGTGTAGCTTTATTAGTTGCAGGGCATTAGTGAGTTTTACATATAAGGTGACCAGACACAGGTATTAAGATTATGTGTTTGTGTAGCTTTATTAGTTGCAGGGCATCAGTGGGTTTTACATATAAGGTGACCAGGCACAGGTATTTAGCTTATGTGTTTGTGTAGCTTTATTAGTTGCAGGGCATTAGTGAGTTTTACATATAAGGTGACCAGACGCAGGTATTAAGCTTATGTGTTTGTGTAGCTTTATTAGTAGCAGGACATCAGTGAGTTTTACATATAAGGTGACCAGACACAGGTATTTAGCTTATGTGTTTGTGTAGATTTATTAGTAGCAGGGCATCAGTGAGTTTTACATATAAGGTGACCAGACACAGGTATTTAGCTTATGTGTTTGTGTAGCTTTATTAGTAGCAGGACATCAGTGAGTTTTACATATAAGGTGACCAGACACAGGTATTTAGCTTATGTGTTTGTGTAGCTTTATTAGTAGCAGGACATCAGTGAGTTTTACATATACGGTGACCAGACACAGGTATTTAACTTATGTGTTTGTGTAGCATTATTAGTTGCAGGGCATTAGTGAGTTTTACATATAAGGTGACCAGACACAGGTATTAAGCTTATGTGTTTGTGTAGCTTTATTAGTAGCAGGGCATTAGTGGGTTTTACATATAAGGTGACCAGGCACAGGTATCTAGCTTATGTGTTTGTGTAGCTTTATACATTGCAGAACATCAGTGAGTTTTACATATAAGGTCACCAGACACAGGTATTTAGCTTATGTGTTTGTGTAGCTTTATTAGTAGCAGGACATCAGTGAGTTTTACATATAAAGTGACCATACACAGGTATTTAGCTTATGTGTTTGCTTAGCTTTATGAGTTGCAGGACATCAGTGAGTTTTACCTATAAGGTGACCAGGCACGGTTATTTAGCTTATGTGTTTGTGTAGCTTTATGAGTTGCAGGACATCAGTGAGTTTTACCTATAAGGTGACCAGACACAGGTATTTAGCTTATGTGTTTGTGTAGCTTTATGAGTTGCAGGACATCAGTGAGTTTTACATATAAGGTGACCAGACAAAGGTATTTAGCTTATGTGTTTATATAGCTTTATACATTGCAGGACATCCGTGAGTTTTACAAATAAGGTGACCAGACACAGGTATTAAGCTTATGTGTTTGTGTAACTTTGAGTTGCAGGACATCAGTGAGTTTTACCTATTAGGTGACCAGGCACAGGTATTTAGCTTATGTGTTTGTGTAGCTTTATTAGTAGCAGGACATCAGTGTGTTGTACATATAAGGTGACCAGACACAGGTATTAAGCTTATGTGTTTGTGTAACTTTATGAGTTGCAGGACATCAGTGAGTTTTACATAAGGTGACCAGACACAGGTATTTAGCTTATGTGTTTGTGTAGCTTTATGAGTTGCAGGACATCAGTGAGTTTTACCTATAAGGTGACCAGTCACAGATATTAAGCTTATGTGTTTGTGTAGCTTTATTAGTAGCAGAGCATCAGTGAGTTTTACATATAAGGTGACCAGACAAAGGTATTTAGCTTATTTGTTTGTGTAGCTTTATTAGTAGCAGGACATCAGTGAGTTTTACATATAAGGTGACCAGACACAGGTATTTAGCTTATGTGTTTGTGTAGCTTTATTAGTAGCAGGACATCAGTGGGTTTTACATATAAGGTGACCAGACACAGGTATTTAGCTTATGTGTTTGTGTAGCTTTATTAGTTGCAGGACATCAGTGAGTTTTACATATAAAGTGACCATACACAGGTATTTAGCTTATGTGTTTGCTTAGCTTTATGAGTTGCAGGACATCAGTGAGTTTTACCTATAAGGTGACCAGACACAGGTATTTAGTTTATGTGTTTGTGTAGCTTTATGAGTTGCAGGACATCAGTGAGTTTTACATATAAGGTGACCAGACAAAGGTATTTAGCTTATGTGTTTATATAGCTTTATACATTGCAGGACATCCGTGAGTTTTACAAATAAGGTGACCAGACACAGGTATTAAGCTTATGTGTTTGTGTAACTTTGAGTTGCAGGACATCAGTGAGTTTTACCTATTAGGTGACCAGGCACAGGTATTTAGCTTATGTGTTTGTGTAGCTTTATGATTTGCAGGACATCAGTGAGTTTTACATATAAGGTTACCAGACACAGGTATTAAGCTTATGTGTTTGTGTATCTTTATGAGTTGCAGGACATCAGTGAGTTTTACCTATAAGGTGACCAGACACAGGTATTTAGCTTATGTGTTTGTGTAGCTTTATTAGTAGCAGGACATCAGTGTGTTGTACATATAAGGTGACCAGACACAGGTATTAAGCTTATGTGTTTGTGTAACTTTATGAGTTGCAGGACATCAGTGAGTTTTACATATAAGTGACCAGACACAGGTATTTAGTTTGTGTAGCTTTGTTAGTAGCAGGACATCAGTGAGTTTTACATATAAGGTGACCAGGCACAGGTATTTAGCTTATGTGTTTGTGTAGCTTTATTAGTAGCAGGACATCAGTGAGTTTTACATATAAGGTGACCAGGCACAGGTATTTAGCTTATGTGTTTGTGTAGCTTTATTAGTAGCAGGACATCAGTGAGTTTTACATATAAGGTGATCAGACACAGGTATTTAGCTTATGTGTTTGTGTAGCTTTATTAGTAGCGGCACATCAGTGAGTTTTACATATAAGGGGACCAGACACAGGTATTTAGCTAATGTGTTTGTGTAGCTTTATTAGTAGCAGGGCATTAGTGGGTTTTACATATAAGGTGACCAGGCACAGGTATTTAGCTTATGTGTTTGTGTAGCTTTATTAGTTGCAGGGCATTAGTGAGTTTTACATATAAGGTGACCAGACACAGGTATTAAGCTTATGTGTTTGTGTAGCTTTATTAGTTGCAGGGCAGCAGTGGGTTTTACATATAAGGTGACCAGGCACAGGTATTAAGCTTATGTGTTTGTGTAGCTTTATTAGTTGCAGGGCATTAGTGAGTTTTACATATAAGGTGACCAGACACAGGTATTAAGCTTATGTGTTTGTGTAGTTTTATTAGTAGCAGGACATCAGTGAGTTTTACATATAAGGTGACCAGACACAGTGTATTTAGCTTATGTGTTTGTGTAGCTTTATTAGTAGCAGGGCATCAGTGAGTTTTACATATAAGGTGACCAGACACAGGTATTTAGCTTATGTGTTTGTGTAGCTTTATTAGTAGCAGGACATCAGTGAGTTTTACATATAAGGTGACCAGACACAGGTATTTAGCTTATGTGTTTGTGTAGCTTTATTAGTAGCAGAGCATCAGTGGGTTTTACATATACGGTGACCAGACACAGGTATTTAACTTATGTGTTTGTGTAGCATTATTAGTTGCAGGGCATTAGTGAGTTTTACATATAAGGTGACCAGGCACAGGTATCTAGCTTATGTGTTTGTGTAGCTTTATACATTGCAGAACATCAGTGAGTTTTACATATAAGGTCACCAGACACAGGTATTTAGCTTATGTGTTTGTGTAGCTTTATTAGTAGCAGGACATCAGTGGGTTTTACATATAAGGTGACCAGGCACAGGTATCTAGCTTATGTGTTTGTGTAGCTTTATACATTGCAGGGCATCAGTGAGTTTTACATATAAGGTGACCAGGCACAGGTATTTAGCTTATGTGTTTGTGTAGCTTTATTAGTAGCAGGACATCAGTGGGTTTTACATATAAGGTGACCAGGCACAGGTGTTTAGCTTATGTGTTTGTGTAGCTTTATATATTGCAGGACATCAGTGAGTTTTACCTATAAGGTGACCAGACACAGGTATTTAGCTTATTTGTTTGTGTAGCTTTATTAGTAGCAGGGCATTAGTGGGTTTTACATATAAGGTGACCAGGCACAGGTATCTAGCTTATGTGTTTGTGTAGCTTTATACATTGCAGAACATCAGTGAGTTTTACATATAAGGTCACCAGACACAGGTATTTAGCTTATGTGTTTGTGTAGCTTTATTAGTAGCAGGACATCAGTGGGTTTTACATATAAGGTGACCAGGCACAGGTATCTAGCTTATGTGTTTGTGTAGCTTTATACATTGCAGGGCATCAGTGAGTTTTACATATAAGGTGACCAGGCACAGGTATTTAGCTTATGTGTTTGTGTAGCTTTATTAGTAGCAGGACATCAGTGGGTTTTACATATAAGGTGACAAGGCACAGGTGTTTAGCTTATGTGTTTGTGTAGCTTTATATATTGCAGGGCATTAGTGAGTTTTTCAGATAAGGTGACCAAACAAAGGTATCTAGCTTATTTGTTTGTGTAGCTTTATTAGTAGCAGGACATCAGTGGGTTTTACCTATAAGGTGACCAGACATAGGTATTTAGCTTATGTGTTTGTGTAGCTTTATACATTGCAGGACATCAGTGAGTTTTACATATAAGGTGACCAGACACAGGTATTTAGCTTATTTGTTTGTGTAGCTTTATTAGTAGCAGGACATCAGTGGGTTTTACATATAAGGTGACCAGACACAGGTATTTAGCTTATGTGTTTGTGTAGCTTTATTAGTTGCAGGACATCAGTGAGTTTTACATATAAGGTGCCCAGACACAGGTATTTAGCTTATGTGTTTATATAGCTTTATACATTGCAGGGCATCAGTGAGTTTTACATATAAGGTGACCAGACACAGGTATTTAGCTTATGTGTTTGTGTAGTTTTATTAGTAGCAGGACATCAGTGAGTTTTACATATAAGGTGACCAGACACAGGTATTTAGCTTATGTGTTTGTGTAGCTTTATTAGTTGCAGGACATCAGTGAGTTTTTCATATAAGGTGCTCAGGCACAGGTATTTAGCTTATGTGTTTATATAGCTTTATGCATTGCAGGGCATCAGTGAGTTTTACATATAAGATGACCAGACACAGGTATTTAGCTTATGTGTTTGTGTAGCTTTATTAGTAGCAGGACATCAGTGGATTTTACATATAAGGTGAACAGACACAGGTATTTAGCTTATGTGTTTGTGTAGCTTTATTAGTAGTAGGACATCAGTGAGTTATACATATAAGGTGACCAGACACAGGTATTTAGCTTATGTGTTTGTGTAGCTTTATGAGTTGCAGGACATCAGTGGGTTTTACATATAAGGTGACCAGGCACAGGTATTTAGCTTATATATTTGTGTAGCTTTATGAGTTTCAGGGAATTGGTGAGCTTTACATATAAGGTGACCAGATAAAAGATATTTAGCTTATGTGTTTGTGTAGCTTTATTAGTAGCAGGACATCAGTGAGTTTTATATATAAGGTGACCAGGCACGGTTATTTAGCTTATGTGTTTGTGTAGCTTTATACATTGCAGGACATCAGTGAGTTTTACATATAAGGTGACCAGACACAGGTATTTAGCTTATGTGTTTGTGTAGCTTTATTAGTAGCAGGACATCAGTGAGTTTTACATATAAAGTTACCATACACAGGTATTTAGCTTATGTGTTTGCTTAGCTTTATGAGTTGCAGGACATCAGTGAGTTTTACCTATAAGGTGACCAGGCACGGTTATTTAGCTTATGTGTTTGTGTAGCTTTATTAGTTGCAGGACATCAGTGAGTTTTACCTATAAGGTGACCAGACACAGGTATTAAGCTTATGTGTTTGTGTAGCTTTATGAGTTGCAGGACATCAGTGAGCTTTACATATAAAGTCGTGACCAGACAAAAGTATTTTGGTTATGTGTTTGTGTAGCTTTATTAGTAGCAGGATATCAGTCGGTTTTACATATAAGGTGACCAGACACAGGTATTTAGCTTACGTGTTTGTGTAGCTTTATACATTGCAGGACATCAGTGGGTTTTACATATAAGGAGACCAGACAAAGGTATTTAGCTTATATGTTTCTGTAGCTTTATTAGTAGCAGGACATCAGTGGGTTTTACATATAAGGTGACCAGACACAGGTATTTAGCTTATGTGTTTGTGTAGCTTTATGAGTTGCAGGACATCAGTGGGTTTTACATATAAGGAGACCAGACAAAGGTATTTAGCTTATATGTTTCTGTAGCTTTATTAGTAGCAGGACATCAGTGGGTTTTACATATAAGGTGACCAGACACAGGTATTTAGCTTATGTGTTTGTGTAGCTTTATGAGTTGCAGGACATCAGTGGGTTTTACATATAAGGTGACCAGGCACAGGTATTTAGCTTATATATTTGTGTAGCTTTATGAGTTTCAGGGAATTGGTGAGCTTTACATATAAGGTGACCAGACAAAGGTATTTAGCTTATGTGTTTGTGTAGCTTTATTAGTTGCAGGGCATCAGTGGGTTTTAAATATAAGGTGACCAGACAAATGTATTTAGCGTATGTGTTTGTGTAGCTTTATTAGTAGCAGGACATCAGTGGGTTTTACATATAAGGTGACCAGACACAGGTATTTAGCTTATGTGTTTGTATAGCTTTATGAGTTGCAGGACATCAGTGAGTTTTACATATAAGGTGACCAGACAAAGGTATTTAGCTTATGTGTTTGTGTAGCTTTATTAGTAGCAGGGCATTAGTGAGTTTTACATATAAGGAGACCAGACAAAGGTATTTAGCTTATATGTTTCTGTAGCTTTATTAGTAGCAGGACATCAGTGGGTTTTACATATAAGGTGACCAGACACAGGTATTTAGCTTATGTGTTTGTGTAGCTTTATGAGTTGCAGGACATCAGTGGGTTTTACATATAAGGTGACCAGGCACAGGTATTTAGCTTATATATTTGTGTAGCTTTATGAGTTTCAGGGAATTGGTGAGCTTTACATATAAGGTGACCAGACAAAGGTATTTAGCTTATGTGTTTGTGTAGCTTTATTAGTTGCAGGGCATCAGTGGGTTTTAAATATAAGGTGACCAGACAAATGTATTTAGCGTATGTGTTTGTGTAGCTTTATTAGTAGCAGGACATCAGTGGGTTTTACATATAAGGTGACCAGACACAGGTATTTAGCTTATGTGTTTGTATAGCTTTATGAGTTGCAGGACATCAGTGAGTTTTACATATAAGGTGACCAGACAAAGGTATTTAGCTTATGTGTTTGTGTAGCTTTATTAGTAGCAGGGCATTAGTGAGTTTTACATATAAGGTGACCAGACAAGTTTTTAGCTTATGTGTTTGTGTAGCTTTAATTGTTGCAGGACATCAGTGAGTTTTACATCTAAGGTGACCAGACACAGGTATTTAGCTTATGTGTTTGTGTAGCTTTATTAGTTGCAGGACATCAGTGAGTTTTACATATAAGGTGACCAGACACAGGTATTTAGCTTATGTGTTTGTGTAGCTTTATACATTGCAGGACATCAGTGAGTTTTACATATAAGGTGACCAGACACAGGTATTTAGCTTATGTGTTTGTGTAGCTTTATTAGTAGCAGGACATCAGTGGGTTTTACATATAAGGTGACCAGACACAGATATTTAGCTTATGTGTTTGTGTAGCTTTATTAGTAGCAGGGCATCAGTGAGTTTTACATATAAGGTGACCAGACACAGATATTTAGCTTATGTGTTTGTGTAGCTTTATTAGTAGCAGGGCATCAGTGAGTTTTACATATAAGGTGATCAGACACAGGTATTTAGCTTATGTGTTTGAGTAGCTTTTTTTGTTGCAGGACATCAGTGAGTTTTACATATAAGGTGACCAGACAAAGGTATTTAGCTTATGTGTTTATATAGCTTTATACATTGCAGGACATCTCTGAGTTTTACAAATAAATGTGTTTGTGTAGCTTTATGAGATGCAGGACATCAGTGGGTTTTACATATAAGGTGACCAGACACAGGTATTTAGCTTATGTGTTTGTGTAGCTTTATACATTGCAGGACAGCCGTGAGTTTTACAAATAAGGTGACCAGACACAGGTATTTAGCTTATGTGTTTGTGTAGCTTTATGAGATGCAGGACATGAGTGAGTTTTACATATAAGGTGACCAGACACAGGTATTTAGCTTATGTGTTTATATAGCTTTATACATTGCAGGACATGAGTGAGTTTTACATATAAGGTGACCAGACACAGGTATTAAGCTTATGTGTTTGTGTAGCTTTATGAGTTGCAGGACATCAGTGAGCTTTACATATAAAGTGACCAGGCACAGGTATTTAGCTTATGTGTTTGTGTAGCTTTATTAGTAGCAGGACATCAGTGGGGTTTACATATAAGGTGAGCAGACACAGGTATTTAGCTTATGTGTTTGTGTAGCTTTATTAGTAGCAGGACATCAGTGGGTTTTACATATAAGGTGAGCAGACACAGGTATTTAGCTTACGTGTTTGTGTAGCTTTATTAGTAGCAGGACATCAGTGAGTTTTACATATAAGGTGATCAGACACAGGTATTTAGCTTATGTGTTTGTGTAGCTTTATTAGTTGCAGGACATCAGTGAGTTTTACATATAAGGTGACCAGGCACAGGTATTTAGCTTATGTGTTTGTGTAGCTTTATTAGTAGCAGGACATCAGTGAGTTTTACATATAAGGTGACCAGACACAGGTATTTAGCTTATGTGTTTGTGTAGCTTTATTAGTAGCAGGACATCAGTGAGTTTTACATATAAGGTGATCAGACACAGGTTTTTAGCTTATGTGTTTGTGTAGCTTTATTAGTAGCAGGACATCAGTGGGTTTTACATATAAGGTGAGCAGACACAGGTATTTAGCTTATGTGTTTGTGTAGCTTTATTAGTAGCAGGACATCAGTGAGTTTTACATATAAGGTGACCAGACACAGGTATTTAGTTTGTGTAGCTTTGTTAGTAGCAGGACATCAGTGAGTTTTACATATAAGGTGACCAGGCAAAGGTATTTAGCTTATGTGTTTGTGTAGCTTTATTAGTAGCAGGACATCAGTGAGTTTTACATATAAGATGATCAGACACAGGTATTTAGCTTATGTGTTTGTGTAGCTTTATTAGTTGCAGGACATCAGTGAGTTTTACATATAAGGTGACCAGACACAGGTATTTAGCTTATGTGTTTGTGTAGCTTTATTAGTAGCAGGACATCAGTGAGTTTTACATTAAAGGTGACCAGACACAGATATTTAGCTTATTTATTTGTGTAGCTTCATGAGTTTCAGGGAATTGGTGAGCTTTACATATAAGGTGACCAGATAAAAGGTATTTAGCTTATGTGTTTGTGTAGCTTTATTAGTAGCAGGACATCAGTGAGTTTTACATATAAAGTGACCATACACAGGTATTTAGCTTATGTGTTTGCTTAGCTTTATGAGTTGCAGGACATCAGTGAGTTTTACCTATAAGGTGACCAGGCACGGTTATTTAGCTTATGTGTTTGTGTAGCTTTATTAGTAGCAGGACATCAGTGAGTTTTACATATAAGGTGATCAGACACAGGTTTTTAGCTTATGTGTTTGTGTAGCTTTATTAGTAGCAGGACATCAGTGGGTTTTACATATAAGGTGAGCAGACACAGGTATTTAGCTTATGTGTTTGTGTAGCTTTATTAGTAGCAGGACATCAGTGAGTTTTACATATAAGGTGACCAGACACAGGTATTTAGTTTGTGTAGCTTTGTTAGTAGCAGGACATCAGTGAGTTTTACATATAAGGTGACCAGGCACAGGTATTTAGCTTATGTGTTTGTGTAGCTTTATTAGTAGCAGGACATCAGTGAGTTTTACATATAAGATGATCAGACACAGGTATTTAGCTTATGTGTTTGTGTAGCTTTATTAGTTGCAGGACATCAGTGAGTTTTACATATAAGGTGACCAGACACAGGTATTTAGCTTATGTGTTTGTGTAGCTTTATTAGTAGCAGGACATCAGTGAGTTTTACATTAAAGGTGACCAGACACAGATATTTAGCTTATTTATTTGTGTAGCTTCATGAGTTTCAGGGAATTGGTGAGCTTTACATATAAGGTGACCAGATAAAAGGTATTTAGCTTATGTGTTTGTGTAGCTTTATTAGTAGCAGGACATCAGTGAGTTTTACATATAAAGTGACCATACACAGGTATTTAGCTTATGTGTTTGCTTAGCTTTATGAGTTGCAGGACATCAGTGAGTTTTACCTATAAGGTGACCAGGCACGGTTATTTAGCTTATGTGTTTGTGTAGCTTTATGAGTTGCAGGACATCAGTGAGTTTTACCTATAAGGTGACCAGACACAGGTATTTAGCTTATGTGTTTGTGTAGCTTTATTAGTAGCAGGACATCAGTGGGTTTTACCTATAAGGTGACCAGACACAGGTATTTAGCTTATGTGTTTGTGTAGCTTTATGAGTTGCAGGACATCAGTGAGTTTTACATATAAGGTGACCAGACAAAGGTATTTAGCTTATGTGTTTATATAGCTTTATACATTGCAGGACATCCGTGAGTTTTACCTATAAGGTGACCAGACACAGGTATTTAGCTTATGTGTTTGTGTAGCTTTATTAGTAGCAGGACATCAGTGAGTTTTACCTATTAGGTGACCAGGCACAGGTATTTAGCTTATGTGTTTGTGTATCTTTATGAGTTGCAGGACATCAGTGAGTTTTACCTATAAGGTGACCAGACACAGGTATTTAGCTTATGTGTTTGTGTAGCTTTATTAGTAGCAGGACATCAGTGTGTTGTACATATAAGGTGACCAGAAACAGGTATTAAGCTTATGTGTTTGTGTAACTTTATGAGTTTCAGGACATCAGTGAGTTTTACATATAAGGTGACCAGACACAGGTATTTAGCTTATGTGTTTGTGTAGCTTTATGAGTTGCAGGACATCAGTGAGTTTTACCTATAAGGTGACCAGTCACAGATATTAAGCTTATGTGTTTGTGTAGCTTTATTAGTAGCAGAGCATCAGTGAGTTTTACATATAAGGTGACCAGACAAAGGTATTTAGCTTATGTGTTTGTGTAGCTTTATTAGTAGCAGGACATCAGTGAGTTTTAAATATAAGGTGACCAGACACAGGTATTTAGCTTATGTGTTTGTGTAGCTTTATGAGTTGCAGGGCATCAGTGCGTTTTACATATAAGGTGACCAGACACAGGTATTTAGCTTACGTGTTTGTGTAGCTTTATTAGTAGCAGGACATCAGTGGGTTTTACATATAAGGTGACCAGGCACAGGTATCTAGCTTAAGTGTTTGTGTAGCTTTATTAGTAGCAGGACATCAGTGGGTTTTACATATAAGGTGACCAGACACAGGTATTTAGCTTATGTGTTTGTGTAGCTTTATTAGTAGCAGGACATCAGTGGGTTTTACATATAAGGTGACCAGACACCAATATTTAGCTTATGTGTTTGTGTAGCTTTATTAGTAGCAGGACATCAGTGAGTTTTACATAAAAGGTGACCAGACACATGTATTTAGCTTATGTGTTTGTGTAGCTTTATTAGTAGCAGGACATCAGTGGGTTTTACATATAAGGTGACCAGATACCAATATTTAGCTTATGTGTTTGTGTAGCTTTATTAGTAGCAGGACATCAGTGAGTTTTACATATAAGGTGACCAGACACAGGTATTAAGCTTATGTGTTTGTGTAGCTTTATTAGTTGCAGGACATCAGTGAGTTTTACATATAAGGTGACCAGGCACAGGTATTTAGCTTATGTGTTTGTGTAGCTTTATTAGTAGCAGGACATCAGTGAGTTTTACATATAAGGAGACCAGACACAGGTATTTAGCTTATGTGTTTGTGTAGCTTTATTAGTAGCAGGACATCAGTGAGTTTTACATATAAGGTGACCAGACAAAGGTATTTAGCTTATGTGTTTATATAGCTTTATACATTGCAGGACATCCGTGAGTTTTACCTATAAGGTGACCAGACACAGGTATTTAGCTTATGTGTTTGTGTAGCTTTATTAGTAGCAGGACATCAGTGAGTTTTACCTATTAGGTGACCAGGCACAGGTATTTAGCTTATGTGTTTGTGTAGCTTTATGAGTTGCAGGACATCAGTGAGTTTTACATATAAGGTTACCAGACACAGGTATTAAGCTTATGTGTTTGTGTATCTTTATGAGTTGCAGGACATCAGTGAGTTTTACCTATAAGGTGACCAGACACAGGTATTTAGCTTATGTGTTTGTGTAGCTTTATTAGTAGCAGGACATCAGTGTGTTGTACATATAAGGTGACCAGAAACAGGTATTAAGCTTATGTGTTTGTGTAACTTTATGAGTTGCAGGACATCAGTGAGTTTTACATATAAGGTGACCAGACACAGGTATTTAGCTTATGTGTTTGTGTAGCTTTATGAGTTGCAGGACATCAGTGACTTTTACCTATAAGGTGACCAGTCACAGATATTAAGCTTATGTGTTTGTGTAGCTTTATTAGTAGCAGAGCATCAGTGAGTTTTACATATAAGGTGACCAGACAAAGGTATTTAGCTTATGTGTTTGTGTAGCTTTATTAGTAGCAGGACATCAGTGAGTTTTACATATAAGGTGACCAGACACAGGTATTTAGCTTATGTGTTTGTGTAGCTTTATTAGTAGCAGGACATCAGTGGGTTTTACATATAAGGTGACCAGACACAGGTATTTAGCTTATGTGTTTGTGTAGCTTTATGAGTTGCAGGGCATCAGTGCGTTTTACATATAAGGTGACCAGACACAGGTATTTAGCTTATGTGTTTGTGTAGCTTTATTAGTAGCAGGACATCAGTGGGTTTTACATATAAGGTGACCAGGCACAGGTATCTAGCTTATGTGTTTGTGTAGCTTTATTAGTAGCAGGACATCAGTGGGTTTTACATATAAGGTGACCAGACACAGGTATTTAGCTTATGTGTTTGTGTAGCTTTATTAGTTGCAGGATATTAGTGAGTTTTACATATAAGGTGACCAGACACAGGTATTTAGCTTATGTGTTTGTGTAGCTTTATTAGTAGCAGGACATCAGTGGGTTTTACATATAAGGTGACCAGACACCAATATTTAGCTTATGTGTTTGTGTAGCTTTATTAGTAGCAGGACATCAGTGAGTTTTACATAAAAGGTGACCAGACACATGTATTTAGCTTATGTGTTTGTGTAGCTTTATTAGTAGCAGGACATCAGTGGGTTTTACATATAAGGTGACCAGATACCAATATTTAGCTTATGTGTTTGTGTAGCTTTATTAGTAGCAGGACATCAGTGAGTTTTACATATAAGGTGACCAGACACAGGTATTAAGCTTATGTGTTTGTGTAGCTTTATTAGTTGCAGGACATCAGTGAGTTTTACATATAAGGTGACCAGGCACAGGTATTTAGCTTATGTGTTTGTGTAGCTTTATGAGTTGCAGGACATCAGTGAGTTTTACATATAAGGTGACCAGGCACAGGTAATTAGCTTATGTGTTTGTGTAGCTTTATTAGTAGCAGGACATCAGTGAGTTTTACATATAAGGAGACCAGACACAGGTATTTAGCTTATGTGTTTGTGTAGCTTTATTAGTAGCAGGACATCAGTGAGTTTTACATATAAGGTGACCAGACAAAGGTATTTAGCTTATGTGTTTGTGTAGCTTTATTAGTAGCCGGACATCAGTGAGTTTTACATATAAGGTCACTAGACACAGGTATTTAGCTTATGTGTTTGTGTAGCTTTATTAGTAGCAGGACATCCGTGAGTTTTACATATAAGGTGACCAGACACAGGTATTTAGCTTATGTGTTTGTGTAGCTTTATTAGTTGCAGGACATCAGTGAGTTTTACATATAAGGTCACTAGACACAGGTATTTAGCTTATGTGTTTGTGTAGCTTTATTAGTAGCAGGACATCAGTGAGTTTTACATATAAGGTGACCAGACACAGGTATTTAGCTTATGTGTTTGTGTAGCTTTATTAGTTGCAGGACATCAGTGAGTTTTACATATACAGTGACCAGACACAGGTATTTAGCTTATGTGTTTGTGTAGCTTTATTAGTAGCAGGACATCAGTGAGTTTTACATATAAGGTGACCAGGCACAGGTAATTAGCTTATGTGTTTGTGTAGCTTTATTAGTAGCAGGACATCAGTGAGTTTTACATATAAGGTGACCAGGCACAGGTAATTAGCTTATGTGTTTGTGTAGCTTTATTAGTAGCAGGGCATCAGTGAGTTTTACATATAAGGTGACCAGACACGGGTATTTAGCTTATGTGTATGTGTAGCTTTATTAGTAGCAAGACATCAGTGAGTTTTACATATAAGGTGACCAGACACAGGTATTTAGCTTATGTGTTTGTGTAGCTTTATACATTGCAGGATATCAGTGAGTTTTACATATAAGGTGACCAGGCACAGGTAATTAGCTTATGTGTTTGTGTAGCTTTATTAGTAGCAGGACATCAGTGAGTTTTACATATAAGGAGACCAGACACAGGTATTTAGCTTATGTGTTTGTGTAGCTTTATTAGTAGCCGGACATCAGTGAGTTTTACATATAAGGTCACTAGACACAGGTATTTAGCTTATGTGTTTGTGTAGCTTTATTAGTAGCAGGACATCCGTGAGTTTTACATATAAGGTGACCAGACACAGGTATTTAGCTTATGTGTTTGTGTAGCTTTATTAGTTGCAGGACATCAGTGAGTTTTACATATAAGGTCACTAGACACAGGTATTTAGCTTATGTGTTTGTGTAGCTTTATACATTGCAGGATATCAGTGAGTTTTACATATAAGGTGACCAGGCACAGGTAATTAGCTTATGTGTTTGTGTAGCTTTATTAGTAGCAGGACATCAGTGAGTTTTACATATAAGGAGACCAGACACAGGTATTTAGCTTATGTGTTTGTGTAGCTTTATTAGTAGCCGGACATCAGTGAGTTTTACATATAAGGTCACTAGACACAGGTATTTAGCTTATGTGTTTGTGTAGCTTTATTAGTAGCAGGACATCCGTGAGTTTTACATATAAGGTGACCAGACACAGGTATTTAGCTTATGTGTTTGTGTAGCTTTATTAGTTGCAGGACATCAGTGAGTTTTACATATAAGGTCACTAGACACAGGTATTTAGCTTATGTGTTTGTGTAGCTTTATTAGTAGCAGGACATCAGTGAGTTTTACATATAAGGTGACCAGACACAGGTATTTAGCTTATGTGTTTGTGTAGCTTTATTAGTTGCAGGACATCAGTGAGTTTTACATATACAGTGACCAGACACAGGTATTTAGCTTATGTGTTTGTGTAGCTTTATTAGTAGCAGGACATCAGTGAGTTTTACATATAAGGTGACCAGGCACAGGTAATTAGCTTATGTGTTTGTGTAGCTTTATTAGTAGCAGGACATCAGTGAGTTTTACATATAAGGTGACCAGGCACAGGTAATTAGCTTATGTGTTTGTGTAGCTTTATTAGTAGCAGGGCATCAGTGAGTTTTACATATAAGGTGACCAGACACAGGTATTTAGCTTATGTGTATGTGTAGCTTTATTAGTAGCAAGACATCAGTGAGTTTTACATATAAGGTGACCAGACACAGGTATTTAGCTTATGTGTTTGTGTAGCTTTATACATTGCAGGATATCAGTGAGTTTTACCTATAAGGTGACCAGACACAGGTATTTAGCTTATGTGTTTGTGTAGCTTTATTAGTTGCAGGACATCAGTGCATTTTACATATGAGGTGACCAGCGTCCCTGAATAGTAGAGTCTTCAGGGAGCACTTGAAGCTTTTAAAACTAGGGGAGATTCTTGTGGAGCGAGGCAGAGAGTTCCATAAGATGGTAGCCAGTCTTGAGAAATCTTGTAGACGGGAATGTGAGGAGGTTACAAGATAGGAGAGTAGGAGATCATGAGCGGAGCTAAGGGGATGGGAGGGAGAGTATCTGGAGACAAGGTCTGAGATGTAGGGGGGAGCAGTGCAATTGAGGGCTTTGTGTGTCAGAGTGAGAATTTTGTTTTAATCCTGGAGGCAAGAGGAAGCCAGTGAAGGGATTGGCAGAGAGGTGCGGCAGATGAAGAGTGACGTGCAAGGAAGATGAGCCTGGCAGAGGCATTCATTATGGATTGTAAAGGAGCTAGGTGGAAGCTGGGGAGACCAGAGAGGATGGGGTTGCAGTAGTCGAGGCGGGAAAGGATGAGAGAGTGAATTAAAATCTTTGTTGTGTCTTGAGTAAGGAAATGTCTAATTTTAGCAATGTTTTTAAGGTGGAAGCAGCAGGCTTTAGCCAAGGACTGAATGTGAGGAATGAAAGAAAGATCTGAGTCAAGTGTGGCCCCAAGACATCGGGCATGTGAGGTTGGGGGTAATGATGGAGTTGTCAACAATTATAGAGACATGGGGGGGGTGGAGATTTTGGAAGAAGCGGAGAAAATACGGAGCTCAGTTTTGGAGAGATTTAGCTTGAGGTAGTGAGAGGACATCCAAGATGAGATATGAGAGAGACAGTTAGTGACACGGGTTAGCAAGGAAGGAGATAGTTCTGGTGCAGAGAGGTAGATTTGGGTATCATCGGCATACAAATGATAATGAAACCCGAGTTCCAGTGCATTGGTGAGTTTAACATATAAGGTGACCAGACAAAGATATTTAGCTTATGTATTTGGGTAGATTTATGAGTTTCAGGGAATTGGTGAATTTTACATTAGGTGACCAGACACAGGTATTAAGCTTATGTGAAAAGCAATAGAGATTTGTGTATGTCTTTTTCAGGATTTGAACAAGGGCATTATAAGTAAATTTGACATGTGTGTTTGTTTGGGTTATTGTCTTGTCTATTTTTAATTAGTGTAAAATGCGCTCATTGTTAAAGAGCCATTATAGTTGAAAAATATATTCGTATTTTAACTATGTGTTTAACCTCTGCTAACTGTTTGATACCCACACAACCCAGCTATGTAACTAGTGCTGATTATTGGATTAGTGGCAGTTACAGCTCAGGGACTGCAGTGCTCTGCGGCTTCTGAGCAGTATTTTTACTATAATTGCCGCTTTTAAATGTTTAAACTTTAACCCCTTAACGACCAGCGCCGTACCCTGTATGACACTGGTCTTTAAGCCCTTAAGGACCAGCATCGTACCCTGTATAGTTGTTTTTTTTTTTCTGTAGCATAGTGGTCCCACCAGATCCCAACCACCTCCCACCCCCTGCAACGATGGGCCACCAAACCGCCTCCCTCTTTACCCTCCCACGCCACCAACAGGGGGGCGGGAGGTGGGCAGGAATGGGTGGGACTGCTACTCTACAGAAAAAAAAACTATCAGAGCGGCAGGGAAGTGGGGAAAATTGCCAAATTTTGGAAAACTAAGATGGTGGTAATTAGTTAGAGGGGGGAGGGTTACAAAGCTTTTTGGGAGAGATCAAGGAGGTGGGAAGTTAAGGGGGTAATCCTACACTAAGGAAAATAATAGTAATTAAAGAATTGTGTGTTTTTTTTTTTGTTTTTTTTAAAAACATGTAAAACTGCATACTGGCAGGCTGTCTGCCAGTACTTAAGATGGGGGTGAACATTGGGGGCTGGGGGAGGGAAGAAGCTATTTGAGAGGGATCAGAGGGTGTGAAGTGTCAGGTAGGAGGCTGATCTCTACACTAAAGCTAAAATTAACCTTTCCCGCTACCTAATTAACCCATTTACTGCTGGGAATAAGTGTGGCACGCAGCTGCTATTAGCAGCCTTCTAATTACCAAAAAGCAATGGCAAAGCCATTTATGTCTATTTCTGAACAAAGGGAATCCAAGAGAAGCTTTTACAACCATGTGTGCCATGATTGCACAAGTTGTTTGTAAATAATTTCAGTGAGAAACCTAAAGTTTTTGAAAAAAAAAAAAAATATTTGATCGCATTTGGTGGTAATATTGTGGCATGAAATATACCAAAATGGGCCTAGATCAATACTTTGGGTAAAATAATATATAGTTTGAAAGGTAAATAAATAAAAAAGGCTCTATTTCTGTTTAAATAGAGTAATGGCAAAAATGCAAAAAAATGCTCTGGTCTTAAGAGGAAGTTTTAGTCTGAAATGTCCGGTCCTTAAGGGGTTAATTGACTTGGTAGCTAGTGTTTGTATCTGTTTGGTAAGGTAGTCGCCTAATGTCATGCAATATGGTGGGGCTCATTCAAATGTATTTTACCCAAGCCCTAAACCAGTGTTCCATTCAAAAACTTGTTTGGTACTTGTTAATATAGAAACGTAGAATTTGACGGTAGATAAGAACCAAAAAGGCCCATCAAGTCTACCCATATTACATGTTACTTTTTTCAAAGGATAACCTTATGGATGTCCCAGGCATTTTTGAATTCCTTTACAGTCTTTGTGTTTACCACCTCAGATGGAAGTTTATTCCATGAATCCACCAAACTTTCTGTAAAAAAAATGCTTCCTCAAATTTCTCCTGAATCTTCTACCCTCTAACTTGTTTTGGCATTTGTTTTTTTGTGGAAAATGCTTTCAGCTTCTACTTTATTAAGTCCCTTTATATATTTGAAGGTTTCTATCATGTCACCTCGTTCCCTTCTATCCTCTAAACTATAGATATTTAGATCATAGAGTCTTTCTTTGTACGTTTTTATATTTTAGGTGAAACAACAACCCTTATGTGTTTTTAAACACATAATGGTTGTTGTTACACCCTGTGTTTTTATTTATATCTTGCATTTTAATAAATGTACATTTTTATACTGCACTGAGAGCTCGGACTTGCTTTACACTTGTAGTGACTGGGGGAGAAGCACCAGCACCGAGGATCAGTGAGATCCCAGTCTGCCCCACTAAGCACAACTGGGTGCTGAGTACAAGTCTATTAGTACACATTATCTTTGTGGTGTATCAGAATTACACTAGGAGGCGCCCTTTATCTTGTGTGTTTATTTACAGAAATTGTCTTGGATCCTGAAGTTCTATATGAAAGGAGCAGCCAGTTCTGGAAGTTCCCTACGGAACTACATCCTGCCAGATTGATCTGAATCGCCTATATGGACTGATGGTCTGATATCTATCACAGATAAGGCTAAATATTGGATTTACCCATTTTGGGGGTTTTGATCAATTATTTATGGACTTTTTGTTATATAATATGATATCTATTATATGTTACTAAGATTATATACGTATTAAGTTACATTTCTGTTTCTACTCTAGGATATGTCGGTTTATCAATAGTTGCGACCTCTAAGGTTGTCACATGTACCATTTTAGTAGCCCTCTTTTGGACAGCTTCAAGTTTATTTATATCTTTCTGAAGATATGGTCCCCAGAACTGTACACAGTATTCCAGATTTGGCCTAACTAATAATCTGTAAAGTTGCATAAGAACCTTGCTATTTCTGCTACTAATACTTCTCCCAATGCAACCAAGTATTTGACTGGCCTTACTGGCTGCACTACTGCATTGTGTACCAAATATTAAATCTGAAATAGTAATTCCCAAGTCCCTTTCTTCTTTAGTACCATTAAGACTATAATGGGCCTTATAGTAATGGGCCTTTGGGTTTTTGGATCCAATATGCATAATTTTGCTCTCAGTAATATTACATTTCAGATCCCATTTATTTGTCCAGTCCTCTAGTTTCTGTTACAAATGTTTGTATCATCAGCAAACAAGCAAACCTTCCCCTTAAGCCCACTTCCAATATCACTTATGAACATTTTAAACAAAACAAGCCCAAGGACTGACCCTTGGGGAACACCACTAGTAACTGCTGCCTCATTTGAATGTACTCCATTAATTGAAACCCTCTGTCGTCTATCTTTAAGCCAGGATTCTACCCACTTAACAATCTTAGCATCTATTCCAAGGCAATACATTTTGTGAATAAGTTTGTTGTGTGGGACGGTGTCAAATGCTTTGCTAAAGTCTAAATATGCAACATCTATGGCTCCTCCCTGGTCTATTAATTTAGTTACATGGTCAAAGAAATCAATTAGTCTGACATGATCTTCCAGCAGTGAAACCATGCTGCCCTTTTACCTAGATTACGAGTTTTGCTTTGTGGCTTTTAACGCTGAGAAAAATGGCAATTTCAGCGTAAAAGCAGGAATGCACTAATGGCAGTCGTGTCGGTATTGCTATACCGCAAGCATTTTAGCCTGTAACGCAAAGTCAATCCCGCACTCAAAAAAATGAAGTTTTGTGTGGGATTTCCATAGTGCCGGTATTACAGGTTGTGCGGTGAGGCTAAAAGGCTTGCTTTACAGCGTATACTGACACGATCCATACCGCCATCTGAGAGCAGTAGTTATGGATTTTGTGTAACTAAAATGTTTCACAAAACTCATAACTAAAGTGTTACAAAGTACTCTAACACCCATAAACTACCTATTAACCCCTAAACCGCCACCCTCCCGCATGGCAAACACTATATTAAACCTATTAACCCCTAATCTGCCACCCACCCACATCGCGGCTATTAAATAAACCTTTTAACCCCTAATCTTCTGCCCACCCACATCACCAACACTATTTAAATATATTAACCCCTAAACCGCCACTCCCCGACATCACCACCATTATAATAAAGTGATTAACCCCTATTCCAACAGTCCCCAAGATCGCCACCACTAAATAAAGTTATTAACCCCTAAACCGCCGGCCCCCTACATCGCAAAACACTAAATTAAACTATTAACCCCTAAACCTAACACCCCCTAACTTTTTAAATTCAAATTACAATATAACTCTATTTAAATAAATAAAAACTTACCTGTGAAATAAATATAAACTTAACATTAAACTATAAATTAACCTAACATTACTATTCTAATAAAATTAAAAAAAAACTACCAATTAAAATATCTAAATTACAAATTTAAAAAAACCTAACACTACGACAAAAAATTAAAAAATCTAAATTGCAACTAAAAAAAAATCCTATAAAAAATTTAAAAAAACTTTTCATAAAAAAAAGTTTACCAAAAATAATAAACACTAAAATCACGGAAAATGAAAAACACTAAGATTACAAAAATAATAATAATTATGAAAAATAAAAACAATTACACCTAATCTAATAGCCCTATAAAAAATAAAAAAGCCCCCCATCCAAAAAAAAACACCCCCTAGCCTACAATAAACTACCAATAGCCCTTAAAATGGTCATTTTGTAGGCCATTGCCCTAAAGAAATCGGCTCTTTTACCTGGAAAAAATACAAAGTCCCCCCAACAGTAAAACCCACCACCCAACCAACCCCCCAAAATAAAACATCTAACTCTAAAAAAAACTAAGATACCCATTGCCCCTAAAGGGGCATTTGTATGGGCATTGCCCTTAAAAGAGCATTTAGCTCTTTTTCAAATCCTAATCTAAAAAATGAAAACCCCAGAAAATCTACTCACTGTTTCTGAAGTCTTCATCCAGGCGGCGAGGTCTTCATCCATCCAGGGGGCGTCTATCTTCATCCCTTCAGCACGGAGCGGAGTCATCCTGGAAGCTGATCCCATCCTGCGCAGAGCATCCTCTTCATACGATCGCCGCCGTACACTGAAGTTGAATGCAAGGTAGCCGTTTCAAAATTACGTCCCTTGCATTCCTATTGGCTGATTTGAACAGCCAATAGGATTTCAGAAGCTCTCCTCCTATTGGCTGACTTGGTTTTCAAGAATAAAATCGCCCAATAGGAATGCAAGAGACATCATTTTGAAATGACTACCTTGCATTCAACTTCAGTGTATGGCGGCGACCATATGAATAGAGCACTCCGTGCAGGATGGGATCAGCTTCCATGATAGCTCCGTGCCGCCGGGATGGATGAAGACCTCTACACCTGGATGAAGACTTCTCACTGCCTGGATATCCGGACTTCAGAAACCATGAGTAGATCTTCAGGGGTTAGTGTTATTTTTTTTGTTTTATTTTTGGGTGTGTTTTTTTTAGATTAGGGTTTGGGCTTTAAAAAAGAGCTGAATGCCCATTTAAGGGCAATGCAAAAGAGCTAAATGCCATTTTAAGGGCAATGCCCATACAAATGCCCCTTTAGGGGCATTGGGTCCCTTAGGTCTTTTTTAGTTAGGTTTTTTTATTTTGGGGGATTGGTTGGGTGGTGGGTTTTACAGTTGGGTTAGGGTTATTGGGGGAATTTGTATTTTTTCCATGTAAAAGAGCTGATTTCCTTAGGGCAATGCCCTACAAAAATCCCTTTTAAGGGCTATTGGTAGTTTATTGTAGGCTAGGGGGTGTTTTTATATTGGGGGGGCTTTTTATTTTTATAGGGCTAGATTAGGTGTAATTGTTTTTATTTTTGATCATTTCGTTTATTTTTTTTGTAATTGTATTGTTTTTTTCCCCCATGATTTTAGTGTTTATTATTTCTGGTAAACTTAGATTTCTTTCATGTAATTGGCAAAAGTCCATGAGCTAGTAACATATGGGATATACAACCCTACCAGGAGGGGCAAAGTTTCCCAAACCTCAAAATGCCTATAAATACACCCCTCACCACACCCACAATTCAGTTTTACAAACAAACGGCTAGATTACGAGTTGTGCTCCTAACACTGCTTTTTCCCTACCGCTGCTATTACGAGTCTTGCAGGTTTAGGGGCACCGCTCACTTCTTTGGCCTTACCGCAAAACGACTTACGTAAACTTTGTAAACCCTTTTTTCTATGTGACTTCCATATTGCCGGTATTAAAAGTCTGTCCTGGGAGGCCAAAAAGTGAGCGGTACACCCTCTACCTCCAAGATCCCTAACGCATTTTAAAGTCAGTAGTTAAGAGTTTTATGGTACAACGCCATAACATAAAACTCATAACTAAAGCGCTAGAAAGTACACTAACACCCATAAACTACCTGTTAACCCCTAAACTGAGGCCCTCCCGCATCGCAATCACTAAAAGAAAATTTTTAACCTCTAATCTGCCGCTCAGGACATCGCTGCCACTATAAAAAAACATATTAACCCCTAAACCGCCGCACTCCAGCCTCGCAAACATTAGTTAAATATTATTAACCTCTAATCTGCCGTCCCTAACATCGCTGCCACCTACCTACATTTATTAACCCCTAATCTGCCGCCCCCAACTTCGCCGCCACTATACTAAATGTATTAACCCCTAAACCTAAGTCTAACCCGAACACCCCCTAACTTAAATATAATTACAATAAATCTAAATACAAATTATTATTACCTAAATAATTCCTATTTAAAACTATATACTTACCTGTAAAATAAACCCTAAACTAGCTACAATATAACTAATAGTTACATTGTATCTAGCTTAGGGTTTATTTTTATTTTACAGGCAACTTTGTATTTATTTTAACTAGGTACAATAGTTACTAAATAGTTATTAACTATTTACTAACTACCTAGCTAAAATAAATACAAATTTACCTGTAAAATATATCCTAACCTAAATTACAATAACACCCAACACTACACTACACTACAATTAAATAAATGACCTAAATTAAATACAATTAAATAAATCAAATACAATTAGCTAAAGCACAAAAAAACACTAAATTACAGAAAATAATAAACAAATTACAAGATATTTAAACTAATTACACCTAATCTAATAGCCCAATCAAAATAAAAAAAGCCCCCTCAAAATAAAAAAAAACCTAGCCTAAACTATCAATAGCCCTTAAAAAGGCCTTTTGCGGGGCATTGCCCCAAAGTAATCAGCTCTTTTACCTGTAAAACAAAATACAAACAACCCCCCCAACAGTAAAACCCACCACCCACACAACCAACCCCCCAAATAAAATACTAACTAAAAAACCCTAAACTCCCCATTGCCCTGAAAATGGCATTTGGATGGGCATTGCCCTTAAAAGGGCAGTTAGCTCTTTTGCGTCCCAAAGCCCTAACCTAAAAATAAAACCCACCCAATACACCCTTAAAAAAAACCTCAAGATAGCCGCAGAAGTCTTCATCCAACCGGGCCGAATTCCTCAACGAAGAAGGGAGAAGTCTTCATCCAAGCCGGGCGAAGTGGTCCTCCAGACGGGCAGAAGTCTTCATCCAGACGGCATCTTCTATCTTCATCCATCCGACATGGAGCGGCTCCATCTTCAAGACATCCGACATGGAGCATCCTCTTCATCCGGAGTCTTCTTACTGAATGAAGGTTCCTTTAAGTGACATCATCCAATATGGCGTCCCTTAGATTCCGATTGGCTGATAGAATTCTATCAGCCAATCGGAATTAAGGTAGAAAAAATCCTATTGGCTGATCCAATCAGCCAATAGGATTGAGCTTGCCTTCTATTGGCTGATTGGAACAGCCAATAGAATGCAAGCTCAATCCTATTGGCTGATTGGATCAGCCAATAGGATTGAAGTTCAATCCTATTGGCTGATTGGATCAGCCAATAGGATTTTTTCTACCTTAATTCCGATTGGCTGATAGAATTCTATCAGCCAATTGGAATCTAAGGGACGCCATCTTGGATGACGTCACTTAAAGGAACCTTCATTCAGTAAGAAGACTCCGGATTAAGAGGATGCTACGCGTCGGATGTCTTGAAGATGGAGCCGCTCCGCGTCGGATGGATGAAGATAGAAGATGCCGTCTGGATGAAGACTTCTGCCCGTCTGGAGGACCACTTCGCCCGGCTTGGATGAAGACTTCTCCCGGCTTCGTTGAGGACTTTGGCCCGGTTGGATGAAGACTTCTGCCACTTCCTTGGGGTTGGATGTCCGGTCTTCAGAACAGTAAGTCGATCTTCAGGGGGTTAGTGTTAGGTTTTTTAAGGGTGCATTGGGTGGGTTTTATTTTTAGGTTAGGCTTTGGGCTGCAAAAGAGCTAACTGCCCTTTTAAGGGCAATGCCCATCCAAATGCCCTTTTTAGGGCAATGGGGAGTTTAGGATTTTTTAGTTAGGTTTTTATTTGGGGGGTTTATGTGGCTGGTGGGTCATTACTGTTGGGGGTGTTTGTATTTTTTTTTTTACAGGTAAAAGAGCTGATTACTTTGGGGCAATGTCCCGCAAAGGCCCTTTTAAGAGCAATTGATAGTTTAGTTTAGGCTAGGTTTTTTTTTTATTTTGATAGGGCTATTAGATTAGGTGTAATTAGTTGAAAGATCTGTAATTTGTTTTTTATTTTCTGTAATTTAGTGTTTGTTTTTTTGTGATTTAGCTAATTTAATTTATTTAATTGTTTTTAATTTAGTTAATTTATTTAATTGTAGTGTAGTGTTAGGTGTTATTGTAACTTAGGTTAGGTTTTATTTTACAGGTCAATTTGTATTTATTTTAGCTAGGTAGTTATTAAATAGTTAATAACTATTTAGTAACTATTCTACCTAGCTAAAATAAATACAAACTTGCCTGTAAAATAAAAATAAACCCTAAACTAGATACAATGTAACTATTAGTTATATTGTAGCTATCTTAGGGTTTATTTTCTAGGTAAGTATTTAGTTTTAAATAGGAATAATTTAGTTAATGATAGTAATTTTCTTTAGATTTATTTAAATTATATTTAAGTTAGGGGGTGTTAGGGTTAGGGTTAGACTTAGGTTTAGGGGTTAATAAATTTAGAATAGTGGCGGTTGCACCGACATTAGATGCAGCAGATTAGGGGTTAATAAAAATAATGTAGGTGTTGGCAATGTTGGGGGCAGCAGATTAGGGGTTAATAAGTATAATGTAGGTGGCAGCGATGTCCGGAGCGGTCGATTAGGGGTCAATAAATGTAGGTAGGTGGCGACGATGTTAGGGACAGCATATTAGGGGTTAATAATATTTAACTAATGTTTGCGAGGCGGGAGTGCAGCAGCTTAGGGGTTAATGTTTATTATAGTGTCAGCGATGTCCAGAGCCGTAGATTAGGGGTTAAAAAATATAATGTAGGTGGCGGCGATGTTGGAGGTGGCAGATTAGGGGTTAATAAGTGTAAGATTAGGGATGTTTAGACTCAGGGTTCATGTTAGGGTGTTAGGTGTAAACATAAATTTTATTTCCCCATAGGAATCAATGGGGCTGCGTTACTGAGTTTTACGCTGTTGTTTGGCAGGTGTTAGACTTTTTCTCAGCCGGCTCTCCCCTTTGATTCCTATGGGGAAATCATGCACAAGCACGTACGACCAGCTCACCGCTGACTTAAGCAGCGCTGGTATTGAAGTGCGGTAAGGAGCACAATTTTGCTCAACGCTCACTTCTTGCCTTTTAACGCCGTAAAACCCGTAATACCAGCGCTGTAGGTAAGTGAGCGGTGAGAAAAAAACTGCTCGTTGGCACCGCACAGCTTCTAACGCAAAACTCGTAATCTGGCCATTTGCCTCCCTATGGAGGTGGTGAAGTAAGTTTGTGCTTGATTTTCTTCTGTGATATGCGCTTATCAACATTTTGAAGCCCGGTTCCTCTCAGAGTACAGTGAATGTCAGAGGGATGTGAAGGAAGTATCACCTATTGAATGCAATGGTTTTCCTTGCGGGAGATCTATTTCATAGGGTCTCTGTTATCGGTCATAGAGATTCATCTCCTACCTCCCATTTCAGATCGAAGATATACTCTCATATTCCATTACCTCTACTGATAACCGTTTCAGTACTGGTTTGGCTATCTGCTATATGTGGATGGGTGTCTTTTGGTAAGTATGTTTTCATTACTTAAGACACTCTCAGCTATGGTTTGGCACTTTATGCATTAATGTAAAGTTCTACATATATGTATTGTACTTATATTTGCCATGAGTCAGGTTTATGTATATTTCCTTTTGCAGTTTCAAATTGGGAAAAACATATTTAGGAAGTTTTTTTTTTTTTACCTGGGGTATAGTCTTTTCTTCAAAATTGACTGTTTTCATTAATTTTCGTGAGGCCGCAAAATGCGGATATTTATTGCGTCATTCTTGGTGCGAGAACTTTTTTGGCACGAAGGTACATTCGGTGACGCAAATTTGTCATTTCCGGCATCTTAGTTGATGCCAGGTTTCCTTGCACAAGGTTGCGCCTGCCATGACGCGAGTTGCGTCATTTCCGGATGTTGTTAGCGCCAAAAATTTTTATTTTGCGTTGCGCATCATACTTGGCGCCAAATAATTTAATTATTAAACCCCACTTCCTATATGCCTCTTGCCTTTAGCTATGCTGTTTGCATTTTTTTCCCATTCCTGTAACTGCCATATAAGGAAATTGATAATTCTGCTTTATATGTTGTTTTTTCTCTTATATTTGCAAGATGTCTCAATCTGATCCTGTCTCAGAAACCAATGTTGGATCCCTGCTGCCTGATAACAGTTCTACCAAAGATAAGTGTATCTGTTGTAAGTTAGCAGAGATTATATCTCAAGCTGTAGTATATAACAGCTGTAATAAGCTTTTACATGCAGAGAATGTATCCATCAGTACTAGTGCAATGCCTGTTGTTCCTTCAACATCTAATGTACATGATAGCCCTGTGAATATAAAAGATTTTATTGCTTATGCGATTCAGAAGGCTTTGTCTGCTATTTCGCCTTCTAATAAACGTAAAAGGTCTTTTAAAACTTCTCATAAAGTTGATGAAATTTCAAATGACCAACAACATAATGAATTATCCTCCTCTGATGAGGATCTATTTGATTCAGAAGGTCCTACCTCAGACATTGACACTGACAAATCTACTTATCTCTTTAAGATGGAGTATATTCGTTACTTGTTAAAAGAGGTGTTGATTACTCTGGATATTGAGGAAACTAGTCCTCTTGATACTAAAACTAGTAAACTCTGTTTATAAACCTCCTGTGGTTATTCCAGAGGTTTTTCCAGTTCCTGATGCTATTTCTGATATGATTTCAAAGGAATGGAATAGGCCTGGTACTTCTTTTATTCCTTCCTCTAGGTTTAAAAATTTGTATACTTTGCCAGCAGTTAGATTGGGAAAAAATCCCCAGAGTTGATGGGGCTACTTCTACTCTTGCCAAACGTACTACTATTCCTATGGAAGATAGTACTTCTTTTAAGGACCCTTTAGATAGGAAACTTGAATCTTATCTAAGGAAAGCTTATTTATATTCTGGCTATTTTCTCAGGCCTGCCATTCCTATGGCTGATGTTGCAGCTGCATCAACTTTTTGGTTGGAAAGCTTGGCGCAACAGGGAACAGATCCTGATTTGTCTAGCATTGTTCATTTGCTTCAACGTGCTAATCATTTTATCTGTGATGCTATTTTTGACATAAAAATTGATGTTAAATATATGTCTTTAGCTATTTTAGCTAGAAAAGCTTTTTGGCTCAAATATTGGAATGCTGACATGGTATCTAAATTGAGATTACTATCTCCTTCTTTCCAAAGGTAACAATTTATTTGGTTCTCAGTTGGATTCAATTATTTCAACTGTCACTGGGGGGAAGGGAGTTTTTTTACCTCAGGATAAAAGATCTAAGGGTAAATCTAAAGCTTCTAATCATTTTTGTTCTTCAACAGAATAAGGAACAGAAAGCCAATCCTTCCACCAAAGAATATGGTTCCAATTGGAAACCTTCTTCAAGTTGGAATAAATCCAAGCCTTTTAAGAAACCAAAGCCCGCCCCCAAGTCTGCATGATGGTGCGGCCCTTATTCCAGCTCAGCTGGTGGGGGGCAGATTAAAAAAATTCCAAAACATTTGGGTAAATTCTGTCCAAAATCATTGGATTTAAAGTATTGTTTCTCAAGGGTATTGATTAGGATTCAGAGTATGACCTCCTGTGAGATTTTCTCTCACACATTCCAGCAAATCCAGTGAAGGCTCAGGCTTTTCTGAAGTGTGTTTCAGATCTAGAGCTTTCAGGGGTAATCATACCAGTTCCGTTTCAGGAACAGGGTCTGGGGTTTTATTCAAATCTATTCATTGTCCAAAAGAAAGAAAATTCTTTCAGGCCAGTTCTGGATCTGAAAATTTTGAATCGTTTTGTAAGAGTGCCAACTTTCACTATTCTGCATTTTGTTCAGCAAGGTCATTATATGTCCATGATAGACTTAGAGGATGCATATCTTCATATTCCGATTCATCCAGATCTCTATCGGTTTCTGAGATTCTCTTTTCTAGACAAGCATTACCAATTTGTTGCTCTTCCACTTGGCCTAGCGACAGCTCCAAGAATTTTTTTAAAGGTTCTCGGTGCCCTAATCTCTGTAATCGGAGAACAGGGTATTGCGGTGTTTCCTTATTTGGACGATACCTTGGTACTAGCTCAGTCTTTACATTCTGCCAAATCTCACACAAATCAACTAGTTTTGTTTCTTCAAAAACATGGTTGGAGGATCAATTTACCAAACGTTTCTTGATTCCTCAGACAAGGGTCACCATTTTAGGTTTCCAGATAGATTGTGTCCATGACTCTGTCTGTAACAGACAAGAGACGATTAAATTTGGTTTCAGCTTGTCTGAACCTTCAGTAGCTATGTGCATGGAAGTTTTAGGTCTCATGACTATAGCATCGGACACAATCCCCTTTGCTCGTTTTCATATGAGACCTCTCCAGCTTTGG
Organism: Bombina bombina; assembly: GCF_027579735.1. NCBI lineage: Eukaryota > Metazoa > Chordata > Amphibia > Anura > Bombinatoridae > Bombina > Bombina bombina. Next base: position 2,784,114 of record NC_069503.1, read on the forward strand.
ATGCTGAAACAATGGTGCAGGAATTATACAAATATATCACAGTTAATATCCTTAAATCCCAATGTTCGGCTCTCTCTGACTTGGTGGTTAGACCACCATCGTATAGTTCAAGGAGCCTCTTTTGTTCGTCCAACCTCGACTGTAATCACAACAGATGCAAGTCTTTCAGGTTGGGGAGCTGTCTGGGGATCTCTGACAGCACAAGGGTTTTGGAAACCTCAAGAGGCGAGGTTACCAATCAATATTTTAGAACCACATGCTATTTTCAGGGCTCTTCAGGTTTGGCCTCTGTTGGAGAACCATTCATTTGTTTTCAGACAGACAATATCACAACTGTGGCATATGGGTGGTACTCACAGTCCCTTAGCTATGAAAGAAGTATCTTGGATACTTTCTTGGGTGGAATCCAGCTCTTGTCTAATTTCTGCGTTACATATCCCAGGTGTAGACAATTGGGAAGCGGATTATCTCAGCCGTCAGACTTTACATCCGGGGGAGTGGTGTCTCCATCCAGATGTGTTTTTTAAGATTGTTCAGATGTGGGGTCTTCCAGAAATAGATCTGATGGCTTCCCATCTAAACAAGAAACTTCCCAGGTGCTTGTCCAGGTCCAGGGATCCTCAGGCGGAGTCGATGGATGCATTAGCAGTTCCTTGGTTTTACCAACCTGCTTATATCTTTCTGCCTCTAGTTCTTCTTCCAAGAGTGATCTCCAAGATAATCATGGAACAATCGTCTGTGTTTCTGGTAGCACCAGCATGGCCTCACAGGTTCTGGTATGCGGATCTTGTCCAGATGTCCAGTTGCCAACCTTGGCCACTTCCTTTAAGACCAGACCTTCTGTCTCAAGGACCATTTTTCCATCAGGATCTCAAATCGTTAAATTTGAAGGTATGGAAATTGAACGCTTAGTCATAGAGGTTTCTCTGACTCAGTGATTAATACTATGTTACAGGTCCCTAAATCTGTTTCTAGGAAGATTTATTATCAAGTTTGGAAGACTTATATTTCATGGTGTTCTTCTCATAAATTCTCCTAGCATTCTTTAAGAAATCGTAGAATTTTACAGTTCCTTCAGGATGGTTTGGATAAAGGTTTCTCTGCAAGTTCCTTGAAGGGACAAATCTCTGCTCTTTCTGTTTTATTTCACAGAAAGATTGCCAAGCTTCCTGATATTCACTGTTTTGTACAGGATTTGGTCCGTATCAAGCCTGTCATTAAATAAATCTCTCCTCCTTGGAGTCTTAATTTTGGTTTTGAAGGCTTTACAGAGTCCTCCTTTTGAGCCTATGCATTCTTTGGATATTAAACTACTTTCTTGGAAAGTGTTGTTCCTTTTGGCTATCTCTTCAGCTAGAAGAGTTTCCGAATTATCTGCTCTTTCTTGTGAGTCTCCTTTTCTGATTTTTCCATCAGGATAAGTCAGTTTTGCGGACTATAGTCTATTTGTTGTCTTTTCTGGTTCTAGGAAAGGTCAGAAAGCTTCCGCCGTTTCCTTGGCATCCTGGTTAAAGCTTTTGATTCATCAGGCTTATTTGGAGTCAGGTCAGGCCCCGCCTCAGAGAATTACAGCTCATTCTACTAGATCAGTCTCCACTTCGTGGGCTTTTAAGAATGAAGCTTCAGTTGATCAGATTTGCAAAGCAGCAACTTGGTCTTCTTTACATACATTTACTAAATTCTACCGTTTTGATGTATTTGCCTCTTCGGAAGCAGATTTTGGTAGAAACGTTCTTCAGGCAGCTGTTTCAGTTTGATTCCTCTGCTTATGTTTTAAATTTTTTCTTTTCTATTATAAGAAAAACGTATTTTTTTGGATGTGGATTTAATTTTTTCAGCGTAAAATGGCTGTTTTTATTTTATCCCTCCCTCTCTGGTGACTCTTGAGTGGAGTTCCACATCCTGGTTATTTCTATCCCATACGTCACTAGCTCATGGACTCTTGCCAATTACATGAAAGAAAACATAATTTATGTAAGATCTTACTTGATAAATTCATTTCTTTCATATTAGCAAGAGTCCTTGAGGCCCACCCTTTTTATGGTGGTTATGATTTTTTTGTATAAAGCACAATTATATTTCCAGTTCCTTTTTTGATGCGTTCTACTCCTTTTTCTATCACCCCACTACTTGGCTATTTGTAAAACTGAATTGTGGGTGTGGTGAGGCGTGTATTTATAGGCATTTTGAGGTTTGGGAAACTTTGCCCCTCCTGGTAGGAATGTATATCCCATATGTCACTAGCTCATGGACTCTTGCCAATATGAAAGAAATGAATTTATCAGGTAAGTTCTTACATAAATTATGTTTTTAAACATTTTCGTAGGTTTTGGGGATTTTTTTAGTTGTAATTTTTAGATTTTTAATTTTTTTCGTAGTGTTCGGTTTTTAAAAAAAAATGTAATTTAGATATTTTTATTGGTAGTTGTTTTTAATTTTATTAGAATAGTAAGGTTAGGTTAATTTATAGTTTATTGTTGGGTTTCTTTTTATTTCACAGGTAAGTTTTGATTTATTAAAATAGATTGTAATTTTAATTTAAAGTTAGGTAGGTGTTAGGTTTAGGGGTTAATAGTTTAATTTAGTGCTTTGCGATGTGGGGGGGCTGGCAGTTTAGAGGTTAATAGGTTTATTTAGTGGAAGATATGTGGGAGGCCAGAGGTTTAGGGGTTAATAACTTCATTTAGTGGTGGCAATGTCAGAGTGGCAGAATAGGGGTTAATAGCTTTTATTAGTGGCTGCGATGTCGGGGGGTGCAGAATAGGGGTTAATAACTTTATTATAGTGGTGACAATGTCGGGGAGCAGCGAAATAGGGGTTAAAAACTTTATTATAGTGTCGGCGATGTCGGGAGCGGCGGAATAGGGGGTTAATAACTTTTATTACAGTGGCAGAGATGTCGGGCGGCAGATTAGGGGTTAATAACTTCATTTAGGCGTCGGAGATGTTGGGGGCAGCAGATTAGGGGTGTTGAGACTTGGGGTTTATTTTAGGGTGTTGGGTTTTAACCTAACTTCTTTTTTTCCCCCTATAGACATCAATGGGGTTGCGTTACGGTGATCGCCATTCCGCACTTCAGGTGTTAGAAAAAAAAATAACACTCTCTCCCCATTGATGTCTATGGGGGAAAGCGTGCAAGAGCATATATTCTCAGCCCTTGGCTTTTGTGCGTTATGGAGCTTAACGCCAACATATAGCACGCACAAGGAGGCTTTTCAGAAACTCGTAATGGCAGCGCTATGGAGGGTGAAATAATACAACTTTTGTTGCATTCGTTTCGCACCCTGTTTGGTAACTCATAATCTAGGTGCTTGTCTTCTAAGTTGTCTGAAGGAAAGGTGAATGAAAATGACTTTGTAAATATGTTCAGAAGAATTTGGATTTTCTAACATAGTAACATTGTAGATAAAGGTTGAAGGGTTAATAGTTGGGGAAGGCTGCAGTCCACCGAGTTCATCCTATACAAAGACTGTCTAATTTACACTAAAGAAGCTGACCATTAAACCGTTATAAATCTGACCCATTTAAAACAAGCAATCCATATATCCATGAATTCTGGTTTTAGCCAGAAATAGATCCAAGCCATTTTTTAAAAAAAAATTCTAAGATAATGTCTTTCACTACCTCCTTAGGCAATAAGTTCCACAATTTGATTGCTCTAAGAGTGAAAAAAACATTTACGTTGCTGAAAGTTAAACCTCCATTCCTTAGCCTTAAATTGTCACCTTTTGTCACAAACAACTGCCATGAAATAAGCAGGGCTTCTGCCAACTCTATATGGGCCTTAAATCTAATTATATATAATAATCGTATCACCTCTCAACCGCCTTTTTTATTTCTAAAGTAAACAGACCCAGTTTGGCAAACTTCTCTCTTCATAGTTTACATCCTCCATTCCCCTTATTAGTTTTGTGGCCCTTCTCTCAACTTTTTCTAATTCTGCAGTGTCCCCCAGAATAGATCCCCATACTCAAGGCGAGGTCTTATCATGGATTTATATAGAAAGAGAATTATGTTTTTTGCCTATTTTATAGACATATACATGCTAGTATCTTTCTAGGGTTAGAAGCTGCTTCCTGGCATTGTGCACTCATTTTTAGCTTGTTATTTATAAGTACGCCTACATCCTTTTCCTTCTCTGTTTTTCATTGTTTTGCATATTTTTACTTCCAAAATGTAGACCCTTACATTTACTAATATAAAATCTCATTTGCCATTTACTAGCCCATTCCTTAAATTTTTGTAAATCCCCTTACTAAGCAATTATATCCTGCACTGATGTAATCGCCTTACACAATTTGGCAACATCTCTATTTTTGCAAAAGATAACATTTTATCCTTCTTCCAAGTCATTTATAAAAATATTAAAAAGAACAGGACCCATCACTGATCCCTGGGGTACCCCCCTATATACTTTTGTCCAATCTGCGTATGATCCTTTTACAGCAACACATTGCTTTGTCTTTTATCAAATTATTTATCCACCAGCTAACATATTTTTTAGCTATTCCCAGTTCCATAATTTTGTACAATAATTTCTCATGTGGCACTGTATCAAACATCATTGCAAAATATAATCTAAATGCACCCTGCTGATGTATGGAGGCTAACCCTGCTGCATATATTTCCCTATTTGGCGTTAGCCGATAACAGCTTCAAAACAATGTACTTTATACTGATAGTATGACCACGGTTTGCCGCCTTGTTTGTAGACTAAAGTCCAGATTTGCTCTTTCAATAAGTGAAATGGTGGTTTGAGTTTTGCTTTTAATAAACAATTGCAGTAAAAAGAATGTTAACCCCTAGACGCCCTTAGGACGACATGCAGCAGCATCCTGCTTCCTTATGTGTACAATTGCCGATTGAGCCGACTGGGGGACGTGCATAGCAACACGTACAGTTCCCCAGAAGCCAATAAGCGCCATTTTGAAACGCATGAGTAAGCCTGATCATGTGCTTCCATTTTTTTATACCTGATTGTACAGCGTACATTACACACCTATATATACCTGACTGTGCAGCATACATTACACACCTATATATACCTGACTGTACAGCGTACATTACACACCTATATATACCTGACTGTACAGCGTACATTACACACCTATATATACCTGACTGTGCAGCATACATTACACACCTATATATACCTGACTGTGCAGCGTGCATTACACACCTCTATATAACTGACTGTGCAGCGTACATTACACACCTATATATACCTGACTGTGCAGCATACATTACACACCTATATATACCTGACTGTACAGCGTACATTACACACCTATATATACCTGACTGTACAGCGTACATTACACACCTATATATACCTGACTGTGCAGCATACATTACACACCTATATATACCTGACTGTGCAGCGTGCATTACACACCTCTATATAACTGACTGTGCAGCGTACATTACACACCTATATATACCTGACTGTGCAGCATACATTACACACCTATATATACCTGACTGTGCAGCGTACATTACACACCTATATATACCTGACTGTGCAGCATACATTACACACCTATATATACCTGACTGTGCAGCATACATTACACACCTATATATACCTGACTGTGCAGCGTGCATTACACACCTATATATACCTGATTGTGCAGCGCACATTACACACCTATATATATACCTGACTGTACAGCGTGCATTACACACCTATATATACCTGACTGTGCAGCGTGCATTACACACCTATATATACCTGACTGTGCAGCGTGCATTACACACCTATATATACCTGACTGTGCAGCGTGCATTACACACCTATATATACCTGACTGTGCAGCGTACATTACACACCTATATATATACCTGACTGTGCAGCGTACATTACACACCTATATATACCTGACTGTGCAGCGTACATTACACACCTATATATACCTGACTGTGCAGCGTACATTACACACCTATATATACCTGACTGTGCAGCGTGCATTACACACCTATATATACCTGACTGTGCAGCGTGCATTACACACCTATATATACCTGACTGTGCAGCGTACATTACACACCTATATATATACCTGACTGTGCAGCGTACATTACACACCTATATATACCTGACTGTGCAGCGTACATTACACACCTATATATACCTGACTGTGCAGCGTACATTACACACCTATATATACCTGACTGTGCAGCGTACATTACACACCTATATATATACCTTATTGTGCAGAGTACATTACACACCTATATATACCTGACTGTGCAGCGTGCATTACACGCCTATATATATACCTGACTGTGCAGCGTACATTACACACCTATATATACCTGACTGTGCAGCGTACATTACACACCTATATATACCTGACTGTGCAGCGTGCATTACACACCTATATATACCTGACTGTGCAGCGTACATTACACACCTATATATACCTGACTGTGCAGCGTGCATTACACACCTATATATACCTGACTGTGCAGCGTGCATTACACACCTATATATACCTGACTGTGCAGCGTGCATTACACACCTATATATACCTGACTGTACAGCGTACATTACACACCTATATATACCTGACTGTGCAGCGTACATTACACACCTATATATACCTGACTGTGCAGCGTGCATTACACACCTATATATACCTGACTGTGCATCATACATTACACACCTATATATACCTGACTGTGCAGCATACATTACACACCTATATATACCTGACTGTGCAGAGTACATTACACACCTATATATACCTGACTGTGCATCATACATTACACACCTATATATACCTGATTGTGCAGCGTACATTACACACCTATATATATACCTGATTGTGCAGCGTACATTACACACCTATATATATACCTGACTGTACAGCGTGCATTACACACCTATATATACCTGACTGTGCAGCGTACATTACACACCTATATATACCTGACTGTGCAGCGTACATTACACACCTATATATACCTGACTGTGCAGCGTGCATTACACACCTATATATACCTGACTGTGCATCATACATTACACACCTATATATACCTGACTGTGCAGCATACATTACACACCTATATATACCTGACTGTGCAGAGTACATTACACACCTATATATACCTGATTGCGCAGCGTACATTACACACCTATATATATACCTGACTGTACAGCGTGCATTACACACCTATATATACCTGACTGTGCAGCGTACATTACACACCTATATATACCTTACTGTGCAGCGTACATTACACACCTATATATACCTGACTGTGCAGCGTACATTACACACCTATATATATACCTTATTGTGCAGAGTGCATTACACACCTATATATACCTGACTGTGCAGCGTGCATTACACGCCTATATATATACCTGACTGTGCAGCGTACATTACACACCTATATATACCTGACTGTGCAGCGTACATTACACACCTATATATACCTGACTGTGCAGCGTGCATTACACGCCTATATATATACCTGACTGTGCAGCGTACATTACACACCTATATATACCTGACTGTGCAGCGTACATTACACACCTATATATACCTGACTGTGCAGCGTGCATTACACACCTATATATACCTGACTGTGCAGCGTGCATTACACACCTATATATACCTGACTGTGCAGCGTGCATTACACACCTATATATACCTGACTGTGCAGCGTGCATTACACACCTATATATACCTGACTGTGCAGCGTGCATTACACACCTATATATACCTGACTGTGCAGCGTACATTACACACCTATATATACCTGACTGTGCAGCGTACATTACACACCTATATATACCTGACTGTGCAGCGTGCATTACACACCTATATATACCTGACTGTGCATCATACATTACACACCTATATATACCTGACTGTGCAGCATACATTACACACCTATATATACCTGACTGTGCAGCATACATTACACACCTATATATACCTGACTGTGCAGAGTACATTACACACCTATATATACCTGACTGTGCATCATACATTACACACCTATATATACCTGATTGTGCAGCGTACATTACACACCTATATATATACCTGACTGTACAGCGTGCATTACACACCTATATATACCTGACTGTGCAGCGTGCATTACACACCTATATATATATACCAAACTGTACAGCGTGCATTACACACCTATATATACCTGATTGTGCAGCGTACATTACACACCTATATATATACCTTATTGTGCAGAGTACATTACACACCTATATATACCTGACTGTGCATCATACATTACACACCTATATATACCTGATTGTGCAGCGTACATTACACACCTATATATATACCTGACTGTGCAGCGTGCATTACACACCTATATATACCTGACTGTGCAGCGTACATTACACACCTATATATACCTGACTGTGCAGTGTACATTACACACCTATATATACCTGATTCTGCAGCGTACATTACACACCTATATATACCTAAACAGAAAATGGGTGCAGTGGTAGGTCAATATAACAAGAAGATAAAAGGTTTTTTCCCGTGCCCGAATTGTAAAGCGTGCAGAAATGGCTGGAAAACAACCTCATTCTCATCTGCACATATGAAGGAAAAATTTATGATCAACGATCTAATAAGATGTGGAGACCATAATGTCATATATCTTATTGAATGTCCATGCAAATTACAATATGTAGGACAAACTTCCAGACAATTGAAAGACAGAATGAGGGAGCACATACTATGTATAGAGAAAAAAAGAATAGATACAGCACTATACAAACACTTTACAATAAAACATGGAGGAAACATCAGAGATATGAAATTCTGTGGAATAGAAATAGTGAGAAAAAATTGGAGAGGGGGTAACCACGAACAAAAATTACTCTTACACGAGTCCAAATGGATTTTCTCACTGAACAGTTTGTACCCAAAGGGTCTGAATAATAGGGAAGACCTCTCGCACTTATTCAGCCTCACAAAATAGAGTTTAATCATTGATTAATAGAGTCACCTATGCTCCATCAAATCACAGCTCACTTCTATCCACCTCACCCAGAAACATAGATCCTATCAGGTCTTTTCCACCTGACAAGTGTAGGTATACTGATAGCATGGATTCCCTTCTATAAGACGGGTTTACTTACCTATGTGCGTAATAGAAAAGAGACCTCCACTGTCTTCCCAGTCCTCTCCCATTATTGAAGCATCCCACACATTGGCCCCATCTAGTGTCTACATTATATGGTCCTATCTGGTTTTACAATCATGTTATGTTTAAAGTTTTAATTATAATATTAATTTTAAATACTAATACAATGAGGATTATAATAATTCTGGGATTTTGTATTTTAAAAATATTCTAAAAGCTTTTAGAAAAGTTTGGGGTATTTTAAGAAGTTTGAACATATTTTAAGCAATTTGAAACCATTTTTGATTTGGCATTCTGTTGAAATATGAGCTTGAGCAGTTATTTGTACTACTGTCACTCTGATTTTAGGAGGTATTCATTGTATAGCCAGTTCCATATGGCATTCTATTAGTATCAGTGTTATCCTGATTTCATTTTATCTTATTCCATGTAACCCGATTGTATTTTTATTGTATTTTTGGTGAACTGTATTTTGGATTATTTAGATTATTTTAATATTTTAATTATCTTATATTATTTTATTTTAAATTTTAAATTTATATAATTTAAAATTGTTTTACTAATTTACTCGAGTCTGAGTATGGTAACACAAACTATACCATAGGTACTTGGATTTGGTTACATCACAATATTCACTCATGTACCCAAACATACCGCCATATATCCAGCACTTATTAATAGGCAGCTTAGATTTATTCTCACATTAGTCTCTGTGTGGTAGTGTAACCTATCGAAACCGGAAGTATTAGACAATCACGATACCGGAAAACAACAGAAACCGGAAGTGCTATGACATAGCGAAACCGGAAGTGCTAATATGCGCTAACCGGAAGTATAAATATGTGCCGAACAGAGGTAATAAAGAGAAAGAATGAAAGTAAAGGCAGCTTTAGCTAAAAGATAAAGTAGTCGCCATATGATATACAAAGGGAGTTAGGTCAATACCTAAATAGATAGCTATCGAAGTATGATAGCATCACTAACCCACAGGATATGAGCCAACATTAGAAAAACCGGAAGTAAACATGACAAACACTAGCGAAACCGGAAGTGTAGGTGGAATACAAATTTATCATACTTAGGATGCCAACTAAGGGCACATAGACAAAGCAAATAGCCCAAATTGAAATGGCCCCAAGAACACAATAATAGTTAAGACTCATAAATTAATATTTTGATCTTTTAAGAGTACATTTTAAAACTAAACTTTTGCCCATACCCACAATGCACCTAACAGGAAGGGGGCGTGGCCTACTAGCTTTTTGGCGCCCAAACATTAGCAACAGCTCCTATAAATTCTCTCAGCTTACTCACAATGTTAGTCTTGATAAAGGCCAGGAGTACATGGCCGAAACGCGTCGACTGATTTGAGTAAGCATAATACTGATATACCCACTTAACAGTTTGTATATATTATAGTATTGTTTGTTTTCTTTACAGGTTTTTGCACAATGTTATTTGGTTTTTGATTGGATCATACTGAGCTACAACTTCATTGCACAGAAATCACTATATCACATTGGACACTTTTTTAATCACCTTGAATACTCACTTTTTGCCACATAAACTGGAGGATTCTCACATTTTTTGCAAGGTTACACATTTTTTCTACATTTTTCTACATTTTTCTACATTTTTTCCCCTTTTTTTCACATTAAGTGATCACACATTTTTGGATTTTCCATTTTCTCACCATTTCAGGCACAGGACTGCTTTGGAATTATTTCAGAATTGGTCACGGACAGAGACACTAATTTTTTTGCCATATTGTGATTTAATTGGACAAATATAACCATAAGAACATTCACCACCATCTGGACTGTTTCTAATTAAACTACTCCAATTAGGACACCTGGCCTAATTAGGATACTTGGTCTATAAGATCAATTATTGCAAAAAGGTTTTTATTGTGCATTCCCATTTTTTGCATTTATTTTATTGTAACATGGATCCATGATTTTATATGATTGTTATTTTTATTCCTATTTTTAGGACTGTGTATGTTTTTAAGTAGATCTGAGATATTTTAACATTTTTGTGTGGATTAAACATTGATATACATTCTTAAAGTTTACAACTAATTTATAGTTATTATACTATTTGTACATCGATTCCACCAACGTCAACAAGAGAACCTACATTGTGGACACCGCTCTATCAGTCTAACAGGTGTCCCCATTCCCTACCTCAGCCTTTTTTGGCGCTCACCTCCACCCCCATCTACACCTATATATATACCTGACTGTGCAGCGTGCATTACACACCTATATATACCTGATTCTGCAGCGTACATTACACACCTATATATACCTGACTGTGCAGCGTGCATTACACACCTATATATACCTGATTGTACAGCGTACATTACACACCTATATATACCTGACTGTGCAGCGTACATTACACACCTATATATACCTGATTCTGCAGCGTACATTACACACCTATATATACCTGACTGTGCAGCGTACATTACACACCTATATATACCTGATTGTACAGCGTACATTACACACCTATATATACCTGACTGTGCAGCGTGCATTACACGCCTATATATATACCTGACTGTGCAGCGTACATTACACACCTATATATACCTGATTGTACAGCGTACATTACACACCTATATATACCTGATTGTGCAGCGTACATTACACACCTATATATACCTGATTCTGCAGCGTACATTACACACCTATATATACCTGATTCTGCAGCGTACATTACACACCTATATATACCTGACTGTGCAGCGTACATTACACACCTATATATACCTGATTCTGCAGCGTACATTACACACCTATATATACCTGACTGTGCAGCGTACATTACACACCTATATATACCTGATTGTACAGCGTACATTACACACCTATATATACCTGACTGTGCAGCGTGCATTACACGCCTATATATATACCTGACTGTGCAGCGTACATTACACACCTATATATACCTGATTGTACAGCGTACATTACACACCTATATATACCTGATTGTGCAGCGTACATTACACACCTATATATACCTGATTCTGCAGCGTACATTACACACCTATATATACCTGACTGTGCAGCGTACATTACACACCTATATATACCTGATTGTACAGCGTACATTACACACCTATATATACCTGACTGTGCAGCGTGCATTACACGCCTATATATACCTGATTGTACAGCGTACATTACACACCTATATATACCTGACTGTGCAGCGTGCATTACACGCCTATATATACCTGACTGTGCAGCGTACATTACACACCTATATATACCTGACTGTGCAGCGTACATTACACACCTATATATACCTGATTGTACAGCGTACATTACACACATATATATATATATATATATATATATATATATATATATATATATATATATATATACCTTTCTGTACAGCTTATATTACACACCTATATATATACCTGATTGTGCAGCGTGCATTACACACCTCTATATACCTGACTCTGCAGCGTGCATTACACACCTACATACCACTTCACTCACACAGCATGAACGGCATTGGGCACGCACACCCTTCACTCACACAGCATGCACGGCATTGGGCACGCACACCCTTCACTCACACAGCATGAACGGCATTGGGCACGCACACCCTTTACTCGTACAGCATTGGGTATGCACACCCTTAACTCACACAGCATGCATGGCATTGGAAATGCACACCCTTTACTCACACAGCATTGGGCACGCACACCTTTCACTCACACAGCATGCACAGCATTGGGTATGCACACCCTTCACTCACACAGCATGTATGGCATTGGGCATGCACACCCTTCACTCACACAGCATGCATGGCATTGGGTATGCACACCCTTCACTCACACAGCATGCATGGCATTGGGCATGCACACCCTTCAGCATGCATGGTTATATCCCTGGGTAAGATATGATTATATACCAGTGTAAGATATATGATTATATCCCAGTGTAAGATATATGATTATATCCCAGTGTAAGATATATGATTATATCCCAGGGTAAGATATATGATTATATCCCAGGGTAAGATATATGATTATATCCCAGGGTAAGATATATGATTATATCCCAGGGTAAGATATGATTATATACCAGGATAACCTATGGTGATATCCCATTGAAGATAGGGTGATATCCCAGGGTAAGATATGGTTTTATCCCAAGATAAACTATGGTTATAGCCCAGGATAAGCTATGATTATATTCCAGAAAAAGATATATATACCAGGATAAGCTATGATTATAGCCTAGGGTAAAATATGATTATATCCCTGGAAATAAGCTATGATTGTTAGGGTTAAAATATGGGTATATCCCAGGGAAAGCTATTGTTATATCCCAGGATAAGCTATGGTTATATCCCAGGATAAAATATGGGTATATCCCAGGGTAAGCTATGGTTATATCCCAGGATAAGCTATGGATATATTCTAGGATAAGCTATGGTTATATCCCAGGGTAAGATATGGTTATGTCCTAGAATAAGCTATATTTGTGATTATTTCAGTTTAAGTTTTCTAATAAAATGTGACTCACCCTCCAAAAAGAAAAGTGTGAGTATGGGTTGAGGAGCCCCTGTTCATCATTGGTCCCCAGAAAGTCATCGGTACAGATTGTGCAGTTCTCGTCTGATCGCCAGTCATAATACGGAACAGCAAAGTTTTCATCTCCGGTCATAAGCTGAATCTGCCTCTCCAAAAACAAAATCCCCAGACGATGCCAACCAGGAAAAGAAGGACCCTGATGGGCAAAGTTTTTATTAGGATTAAATGTGCTGTTTGTCATAATTGGCTTCATGGCGTAATAATGGGTCCATGAAAAGATATCGTAAAGAGAAGCATCCACAAAGCGATATGTTTCTCGATGGTGTCGGTCTCCAGTGCTCAGGATAACAAAGTCTTTACTTTTTGTGGTCTTAGCCAGAGCCAGATAACTGAAGAATCTTTTTCTCTCTAATACAGACAACTCTCTGATCTCTCTCCGAACAACAATCTTTTTACGATCACACTTGTCCCCAAAATAACCGAACTTGCAGTCACCACAGTCAAAGCCACCAAAATTACCATAGCACTCACAGGTATGGTCATAATAGTTCTGTGGCCAGTTGAATCGGTCGTCGTTATATTGAGGAACTTTACCTCTTAAAGCCACTAAATCTTGACAACGTCCTCGACCCGAGCGAGACCCACATGGACTTTTGTCTTTCCAAAGAGGGCAACAGCTCTTGGTACGAAAAGCAGCGTCAGTGGTGCAGACTCTTGGAAACTGACTGTTAACTGCACTGAGGCAGAGAACCAGGATGATGCCAAGGCCAAGCATAGCGCTATATGGTAAAGAACAGCCCTGTAGATAGAGAAGAAGAAAGCACAAGTGTTAATAAACTGCAGATCAAATTAAAATAATAATAATGTTATGTTAACCAAACGGAAGCAGCAGGGTAACGGTTACACTTAGGGTTAGGTTAACCATACAGAAGCAGCAGGGTAACAGATACACTTAGGGTTAGGTTAACCATACAGAAGCCGCAGGATAACAGATACACTTAGGGTTAGGTTAACCATACAGAAGCAGCAGGGTAACAGATACACTTAGGGTTAGGTTAACCATACAGAAGCAGCAGGGTAATAGATACACTTAGGGTTAGGTTAGCCATACAGAAGCAGCAGGGTAACAGATACACTTAGGGTTAGGTTAACCATACAGAAGCCGCAGGGTAACAGATACACTTAGGGTTAGGTTAGCCATACAGAAGCAGCAGGGTAACAGATACACTTAGGGTTATGTAAACCATACAGAAGCAGCAGGGTAACAGATACACTTAGGGTTAGGTTAACCATACAGAAGCCGCAGGGTAACAGATACACTTAGGGTTAGGTTAACCATACAGAAGCAGCAGGGTAATAGATACACTTAGGGTTAGGTTAACCATACAGAAGCAGCAGGGTAACAGATAAACTTAGGGTTAGGTTAACCATACAGAAGCAGCAGGGTAATAGATACACTTAGGGTTAGGTTAACCATACAGAAGCAGCAGGGTAACAGATACACTTAGGGTTAGGTTAGCCATACAGAAGCAGCAGGGTAACAGATACACTTAGGGTTAGGTTAGCCATACAGAAGCAGCAGGGTAATAGATACACTTAGGGTTAGGTTAACCATACAGAAGCAGCAGGGTAACAGATACACTTAGGGTTAGGTTAGCCATACAGATGCAGCAGGGTAACAGATACACTTAGGGTTAGGTTAGCCATACAGAAGCAGCAGGGTAACAGTTACCCTTAGGGTAGCCATACAGAAGCAGCAGGGTAACAGTTACACTTAGGGTTAGGTTAGCCATACAGAAGCAGCAGGGTAACAGATACACTTAGGGTTAGGTTAGCCATACAGAAGCAGCAGGGTAACAGATAAACTTAGGGTTAGGTTAACCATACAGAAGCAGCAGGGTAACAGATACACTTAGGGTTAGGTTAACCATACAGAAGCAGCAGGGTAACGGTTACCCTTAGGGTTAGGTTAGCCATACAGAAGCAGCAGGGTAACAGATACACTTAGGGTTAGGTTAGCCATACAGAAGCAGCAGGGTAACAGATACACTTAGGGTTAGGTTAGCCATACAGAAGCAGCAGGGTAACAGATACACTTAGGGTTAGGTTAGCCATACAGAAGCAGCAGGGTAACAGATACACTTAGGGTTAGGTTAACCATACAGAAGCAGCAGGGTAACAGATACACTTAGGGTTAGGTTAACCATACAGAAGCAGCAGGGTAACAGATACACTTAGGGTTAGGTTAACTATACAGAAGCAGCAGGGTAACAGATACACTTAGGGTTAGGTTAGCCATACAGAAGCAGCAGGGTAACAGATACACTTAGGGTTAGGTTAACCATACAGAAGCAGCAGGGTAACAGATACACTTAGGGTTAGGTTAACCATACAGAAGCAGCAGGGTAACAGATACACTTAGGGTTAGGTTAGCCATACAGAAGCAGCAGGGTAACAGATACACTTAGGGTTAGGTTAACCATACAGAAGCCGCAGGGTAACAGATACACTTAGGGATAGGTTAGCCATACAGAAGCAGCAGGGTAAAAGATACACTTAGGGTTAGGTTAGCCATACAGAAGCCGCAGGGTAACAGATACCCTTAGGGTTAGGTTAGCCATACAGAAGCCGCAGGGTAACAGTTACCCTTAGGGTTGGGTTAACCATACAGAAGCCGCAGGGTAACAGATACACTTAGGGTTAAGTTAGCCATACAGAAGCAGCAGGGTAACAGTTACACTTAGCGTTAGGTTAACCATACAGAAGCAGCAGGGTAATAGATACACTTAGGGTTAGGTTAACCATACAGAAGCAGCAGGGTAACAGTTACACTTAGGGTTAGGTTAACCATACAGAAGCAGCAGGGTAACAGTTACACTTAGGGTTAGGTTAGCCATACAGAAGCAGCAGGGTAACAGATACACTTAGGGTTAGGTTAACTATACAGAAGCAGCAGGGTAATAGATACACTTAGGGTTAGGTTAACCATACAGAAGCAGCAGGGTAACAGATAAACTTAGGGTTAGTTTAACCATACAGAAGCAGCAGGGTAACAGATACACTTAGGGTTAGGTTAACCATACAGAAGCAGCAGGGTAACAGATACACTTAGGGTTAGGTTAACCATACAGAAGGGTAACAGTTACACTTAGCGTTAGGTTAACCATACAGAAGGGTAACAGTTACACTTAGGATTAGGTTAACCATACAGAAGCAGCAGGGTAACAGATACACTTAGGGTTAGGTTAACCATACAGAAGCAGCAGGGTAACAGTTAAACTTAGGGTTAGGTTAGCCATACAGAAGCAGCAGGGTAACAGATACACTTAGGGTTAGGTTAACTATACAGAAGCAGCAGGGTAACAGATACACTTAGGGTTAGGTTAACCATACAGAAGCAGCAGGGTAACAGTTACACTTAGGGTTAGGTTAGCCATACAGAAGCAGCAGGGTAACAGATACACTTAGGGTTAGGTTAACCATACAGAAGCAGCAGGGTAACAGTTACACTTAGGGTTAGGTTAGCCATACAGAAGGGTAACAGTTACACTTAGGGTTAGGTTAACCATACAGAAGGGTAACAGTTACACTTAGGATTAGGTTAACCATACAGAAGCAGCAGGGTAACAGATACACTTAGGGTTAGGTTATCCATACAGAAGCCGCAGGGTAACAGTTACACTTAGGGTTAGGTTAACCATACAGAAGCAGCAGGGTAACAGTTACACTTAGGGTTAGGTTAGCCATACAGAAGCAGCAGGGTAACAGATACACTTAGGGTTAGGTTAGCCATACAGAAGCAGCAGGGTAACAGATACACTTAGGGTTAGGTTAGCCATACAGAAGCAGCAGGGTAACAGATACACTTAGGGTTAGGTTAACCATACAGAAGCAGCAGGGTAACAGTTACACTTAGGGTTAGGTTAACCATACAGAAGCAGCAGGGTAACAGATACACTTAGGGTTAGGTTAGCCATACAGAAGCAGCAGGGTAACAGATACACTTAGGGTTAGGTTAGCCATACAGAAGCAGCAGGGTAACAGTTACCCTTAGGGTTAGGTTAGCCATACAGAAGCAGCAGGGTAACAGATACACTTAGGGTTAGGTTAACCATACAGAAGCAGCAGGGTAACAGATACACTTAGGGTTAGGTTAGCCATACAGAAGCAGCAGGGTAACAGATAAACTTAGGGTTAGGTTAGCCATACAGAAGCAGTAGGGTAACAGATACACTTAGGGTTAGGTTAGCCATACAGAAGCAGCAGGGTAACAGATACACTTAGGGTTAGGTTAACTATACAGAAGCAGCAGGGTAATAGATACACTTAGGGTTAGGTTAACCATACAGAAGCAGCAGGGTAACAGATAAACTTAGGGTTAGGTTAACCATACAGAAGCAGCAGGGTAACAGATACACTTAGGGTTAGGTTAACCATACAGAAGCAGCAGGGTAACAGATACACTTAGGGTTAGGTTAACCATACAGAAGGGTAACAGTTACACTTAGCGTTAGGTTAACCATACAGAAGGGTAACAGTTACACTTAGGATTAGGTTAACCATACAGAAGCAGCAGGGTAACAGATACACTTAGGGTTAGGTTAACCATACAGAAGCGGCAGGGTAACAGTTACACTTAGGGTTAGGTTAGCCATACAGAAGCAGCAGGGTAACAGATACACTTAGGGTTAGGTTAACTATACAGAAGCAGCAGGGTAACAGATACACTTAGGGTTAGGTTAACCATACAGAAGCAGCAGGGTAACAGTTACACTTAGGGTTAGGTTAGCCATACAGAAGCAGCAGGGTAACAGATACACTTAGGGTTAGGTTAACCATACAGATGCAGCAGGGTAACAGATACACTTAGGGTTAGGTTAACCATACAGAAGCAGCAGGGTAACAGTTACACTTAGGGTTAGGTTAGCCATACAGAAGGGTAACAGTTACACTTAGGGTTAGGTTAACCATACAGAAGGGTAACAGTTACACTTAGGATTAGGTTAACCATACAGAAGCAGCAGGGTAACAGATACACTTAGGGTTAGGTTATCCATACAGAAGCCGCAGGGTAACAGATACACTTAGGGTTATGTTAACCATACAGAAGCAGCAGGGTAACAGTTACCCTTAGGATTAGGTTAACCATACAGAAGCAGCAGGGTAACAGATACACTTAGGGTTAGGTTAGCCATACAGAAACAGCAAGGTAACAGATACACTTAGGGTTAGGTTAACCATACAGATGCAGCAGGGTAACAGATACACTTAGGGTTAGGTTAACCATACAGAAGCAGCAGGGTAACAGTTACACTTAGGGTTAGGTTAGCCATACAGAAGGGTAACAGTTACACTTAGGGTTAGGTTAACCATACAGAAGGGTAACAGTTACACTTAGGATTAGGTTAACCATACAGAAGCAGCAGGGTAACAGATACACTTAGGGTTAGGTTATCCATACAGAAGCCGCAGGGTAACAGTTACACTTAGGGTTAGGTTAACCATACAGAAGCAGCAGGGTAACAGTTACACTTAGGGTTAGGTTAGCCATACAGAAGCAGCAGGGTAACAGATACACTTAGGGTTAGGTTAGCCATACAGAAGCAGCAGGGTAACAGATACACTTAGGGTTAGGTTAGCCATACAGAAGCAGCAGGGTAACAGATACACTTAGGGTTAGGTTAGCCATACAGAAGCAGCAGGGTAACAGTTACACTTAGGGTTAGGTTAGCCATACAGAAGCAGCAGGGTAACAGTTACCCTTAGGGTTAGGTTAGCCATACAGAAGCAGCAGGGTAACAGATACACTTAGGGTTAGGTTAACCATACAGAAGCAGCAGGGTAACAGATACACTTAGGGTTAGGTTAGCCATACAGAAGCAGCAGGGTAACAGATACACTTAGGGTTAGGTTAGCCATACAGAAGCAGCAGGGTAACAGATACACTTAGGGTTAGGTTAACCATACAGAAGCAGCAGGGTAACAGATACACTTAGGGTTAGGTTAGCCATACAGAAGCAGCAGGGTAACAGATAAACTTAGGGTTAGGTTAGCCATACAGAAGCAGCAGGGTAACAGATACACTTAGGGTTAGGTTAACTATACAGAAGCAGCAGGGTAACAGATAAACATAGGGTTAGGTTAGCCATACAGAAGCAGTAGGGTAACAGATACACTTAGGGTTAGGTTAGCCATACAGAAGCAGCAGGGTAACAGATACACTTAGGGTTAGGTTAACTATACAGAAGCAGCAGGGTAACAGATACACTTAGGGTTAGGTTAGCCATACAGAAGCAGCAGGGTAACAGTTACACTTAGGATTAGGTTAACCATACAGAAGCAGCAGGGTAACAGTTACACTTAGGATTAGGTTAACCATACAGAAGCAGCAGGGTAACAGATACACTTAGGGTTAGGTTAGCCATACAGAAGCAGCAGGGTAATAGATACACTTAGGGTTAGGTTAACCATACAGAAGCAGCAGGGTAACAGATAAACTTAGGGTTAGGTTAACCATACAGAAGCAGCAGGGTAACAGATACACTTAGGGTTAGGTTAACCATACAGAAGCAGCAGGGTAACAGATACACTTAGGGTTAGGTTAACCATACAGAAGCAGCAGGGTAACAGATACACTTAGGGTTAGGTTAACCATACAGAAGGGTAACAGTTACACTTAGCGTTAGGTTAACCATACAGAAGCAGCAGGGTAACAGTTACACTTAGGGTTAGGTTAACCATACAGAAGCAGCAGGGTAACAGTTACCCTTAGGGTTAGGTTAGCCATACAGAAGCAGCAGGGTAACAGATACACTTAGGGTTAGGTTAACCATACAGAAGCAGCAGGGTAACAGATACACTTAGGGTTAGGTTAACCATACAGAAGCAGCAGGGTAACAGTTACACTTAGGGTTAGGTTAACCATACAGAAGCAGCAGGGTAACAGTTACCCTTAGGGTTAGGTTAGCCATACAGAAGCAGCAGGGTAACAGATACACTTAGGGTTAGGTTAGCCATACAGAAGCAGCAGGGTAACAGATACACTTAGGGTTAGGTTAGCCATACAGAAGCAGCAGGGTAACAGATACACTTAGGGTTAGGTTAACCATACAGAAGCAGCAGGGTAACAGTTACACTTAGGGTTAGGTTAGCCATACAGAAGCAGCAGGGTAACAGTTACCCTTAGGGTTAGGTTAGCCATACAGAAGCAGCAGGGTAACAGATACACTTAGGGTTAGGTTAACCATACAGAAGCAGCAGGGTAACAGATACACTTAGGGTTAGGTTAGCCATACAGAAGCAGCAGGGTAACAGATACACTTAGGGTTAGGTTAGCCATACAGAAGCAGCAGGGTAACAGATACACTTAGGGTTAGGTTAACCATACAGAAGCAGCAGGGTAACAGATACACTTAGGGTTAGGTTAGCCATACAGAAGCAGCAGGGTAACAGATAAACTTAGGGTTAGGTTAGCCATACAGAAGCAGCAGGGTAACAGATACACTTAGGGTTAGGTTAACTATACAGAAGCAGCAGGGTAACAGATAAACATAGGGTTAGGTTAGCCATACAGAAGCAGTAGGGTAACAGATACACTTAGGGTTAGGTTAGCCATACAGAAGCAGCAGGGTAACAGATACACTTAGGGTTAGGTTAACTATACAGAAGCAGCAGGGTAACAGATACACTTAGGGTTAGGTTAGCCATACAGAAGCAGCAGGGTAACAGTTACACTTAGGATTAGGTTAACCATACAGAAGCAGCAGGGTAACAGTTACACTTAGGATTAGGTTAACCATACAGAAGCAGCAGGGTAACAGATACACTTAGGGTTAGGTTAACCATACAGAAGCAGCAGGGTAACAGTTACACTTAGGATTAGGTTAACCATACAGAAGCAGCAGGGTAACAGATACACTTAGGGTTAGGTTAGCCATACAGAAGCAGCAGGGTAATAGATACACTTAGGGTTAGGTTAACCATACAGAAGCAGCAGGGTAACAGATAAACTTAGGGTTAGGTTAACCATACAGAAGCAGCAGGGTAACAGATACACTTAGGGTTAGGTTAACCATACAGAAGCAGCAGGGTAACAGATACACTTAGGGTTAGGTTAACCATACAGAAGCAGCAGGGTAACAGATACACTTAGGGTTAGGTTAACCATACAGAAGGGTAACAGTTACACTTAGCGTTAGGTTAACCATACAGAAGCAGCAGGGTAACAGTTACACTTAGGGTTAGGTTAACCATACAGAAGCAGCAGGGTAACAGTTACCCTTAGGGTTAGGTTAGCCATACAGAAGCAGCAGGGTAACAGATACACTTAGGGTTAGGTTAACCATACAGAAGCAGCAGGGTAACAGATACACTTAGGGTTAGGTTAACCATACAGAAGCAGCAGGGTAACAGTTACACTTAGGGTTAGGTGAGCCATACAGAAGCAGCAGGGTAACAGATACACTTAGGGTTAGGTTAACTATACAGAAGCAGCAGGGTAACAGTTACACTTAGCGTTAGGTTAACCATACAGAAGGGTAACAGTTACACTTAGGGTTAGGTTAGCCATACAGTAGCAGCAGGGTAACAGTTACCCTTAGGGTTAGGTTAGCCATACAGAAGCAGCAGGGTAACAGATACACTTAGGGTTAGGTTAACCATACAGAAGCAGCAGGGTAACAGATACACTTAGGGTTAGGTTAACCATACAGAAGCAGCAGGGTAACAGTTACACTTAGGGTTAGGTGAGCCATACAGAAGGGTAACAGATACACTTAGGGTTAGGTTAGCCATACAGAAGCAGCAGGGTAACAGATACACTTAGGGTTAGGTTAGCCATACAGAAGCCGCAGGGTAACAGTTACCCTTAGGGTTAGGTTAACTATACAGAAGCAGCAGGGTAATAGATACACTGAGGGTTAGGTTAGCCATACAGAATCAGCAGGGTAACAGATACACTTAGGGTTAGGTTAACCATACAGAAGTCGCAGGGTAACAGATACACTTAGGGTTAGGTTAGCCATACAGAAGCAGCAGGGTAACAGTTACACTTAGGGTTAGGTTAACCATACAGAAGCAGCAGGATAACAGATACACTTAGGGTTAGGTTAACCATACAGAAGCAGCAGGATAACAGATACACTTAGGGTTAGGTTAGCCATACAGAAGCAGCAGGGTAACAGATACACTTAGGGTTAGGTTAACCATACAGAAGCAGCAGGGTAACAGATACACTTAGGGTTATGTTAACATAGAGAAGCAGCAGGGTAACAGATACACTTAGGGTTAGGTTAGCCATACAGAAGCAGCAGAGTAACAGATACACTTAGGGTTATGTTAGCCATACAGAAGCAGCAGGGTAACAGTTACACTTAGGGTTAGGTTAACCATACAGAAGCAGCAGGGTAACAGATACACTTAGGGTTAGGTTAACCATACAGAAGCAGCAGGGTAACAGATACACTTAGGGTTAGGTTAACCATACAGAAGCAGCAGGGTAACAGTTACACTTAGGGTTAGGTTAACCATACAGAAGCAGCAGGGTAACAGATACACTTAGGGTTAGGTTAACCATACAGAAGCAGCAGGGTAACAGTTACACTTAGGGTTAGGTTAACCATACAGAAGCCGCAGGGTAACAGATACACTTAGGGTTAGGTTAACCATACAGAAGCAGCAGGGTAACAGATACACTTAGGGTTAGGTTAACCATACAGAAGCAGCAGGGTAACAGATACACTTAGGGTTAGGTTAACCATAGAGAAGCAGCAGGGTAACAGATACACGTAGGGTTAGGTTAGCCATACAGAAGCAGCAGGGTAACAGATACACTTAGGGTTAGGTTAGCCATACAGAAGCAGTAGGGTAACAGATACACTTAGGGTTAGGTTAACCATACAGAAGCAGCAGGGTAACAGATACACTTAGGGTTAGGTTAACCATACAGAAGCAGCAGGGTAACAGATACACTTAGGGTTAGGTTAACCATACAGAAGCAGCAGGGTAACAGTTACACTTAGGGTTAGGTTAACCATACAGAAGCAGCAGGGTAACAGTTACACTTAGGGTTAGGTTAACCATACAGAAGCAGCAGGGTAACAGATACACTTAGGGTTAGGTTAGCCATACAGAAGCAGCAGGGTAACAGATACACTTAGGGTTAGGTTAACCATACAGAAGCAGCCGGGTAACAGTTACCCTTAGGGTTAGGTTAACCATACAGAAGCAGCAGGGTAACAGAAACCCTTAGGGTTAGGTTAACCATACAGAAGCAGCAGGGTAACAGATACACTTAGGGTTAGGTTAACCATACAGAAGCAGCAGGGTAACAAATACACTTAGGGTTAGGTTAACCATACAGAAGCAGCAGGGTAACAGATACACTTAGGGTTAGGTTAACCATACAGAAGCAGCAGGGTAACAGATACACTTAGGGTTAGGTTAGCCATACAGAAGCCACAGGGTAACAGTTACCCTTAGGGTTAGGTTAACTATACAGAAGCAGCAGGGTAACAGATACACTTAGGGTTAGGTTAGCCATACAGAAGCAGCAGGGTAACAGATACACTTAGGGTTAGGTTAGCCATACAGAAGCAGCAGGGTAACAGATACACTTAGGGTTAGGTTAGCCATACAGAAGCAGCAGGGTAACAGATACACTTAGGGTTAGGTTAGCCATACAGAAGCAGCAGGGTAACAGTTACACTTAGGATTAGGTTAACCATACAGAAGCAGCAGGGTAACAGATACACTTAGGGTTAGGTTAACCATACAGAAGCCGCAGGGTAACAGATACACTTAGGGTTAGGTTAACCATACAGAAGCAGCAGGGTAACAGATACACTTAGAGTTAGGTTAACCATACAGAAGCAGCAGGGTAACAGTTACACTTAGGGTTAGGTTAACCATACAGAAGCAGCAGGGTAACAGATACACTTAGGGTTAGGTTAGCCATACAGAAGCAGCAGGGTAACAGATACACTTAGGGTTAGGTTAGCCATACAGAAGCAGCAGGGTAACAGTTACACTTAGGATTAGGTTAACCATACAGAAGCAGCAGGGTAACAGTTACACTTAGGGTTAGGTTAACCATACAGAAGCAGCAGGGTAACAGATACACTTAGGGTTAGGTTAACCATACAGAAGCAGCAGGGTAACAGATACACTTAGGGTTAGGTTAACTATACAGAAGCAGCAGGGTAACAGTTACACTTAGGGTTAGGTTAGCCATACAGAAGCAGCAGGGTAACAGTTACACTTAGGGTTAGGTTAACCATACAGAAGCCGCAGGGTAACAGATACACTTAGGGTTAGGTTAACCATACAGAAGCCGCAGGGTAACAGATACACTTAGGGTTAGGTTAACCATACAGAAGCAGCAGGGTAACAGATACACTTAGGGTTAGGTTAGCCATACAGAAGCAGCAGGGTAACAGATACACTTAGGGTTAGGTTAACCATACAGAAGCAGCAGGGTAACAGATACACTTAGGGTTAGGTTAACCATACAGTAGCAGCAGGGTAACAGATACATTTAGGGTTAGGTTAACCATACAGAAGCAGCAGGGT
This sequence comes from Bombina bombina, assembly GCF_027579735.1. Taxonomy (NCBI): domain Eukaryota; kingdom Metazoa; phylum Chordata; class Amphibia; order Anura; family Bombinatoridae; genus Bombina; species Bombina bombina. The sequence goes on from NC_069503.1 coordinate 2,809,381, forward strand.
AACAGATACACTTAGGGTTAGGTTAACCATACAGAAGCAGCAGGGTAACAGATACACTTAGGGTTAGGTTAAACATACAGAAGTCGCAGGGTAACAGATACACTTAGGGTTAGGTTAGCCATACAGAAGCAGCAGGGTAACAGATACACTTAGGGTTAGGTTAACCATACAGAAGCCGCAGGGTAACAGATACACTTAGGGTTAGGTTAGCCATACAGAAGCAGCAGGGTAACAGATACACTTAGGGTTAGGTTAGCCATACAGAAGCCGCAGGGTAACAGTTACACTTAGGGTTAGGTTAGCCATACAGAAGCCGCAGGGTAACAGTTACCCTTAGGGTTAGGTTAACTATACAGAAGCAGCAGGGTAATAGATACACTGAGGGTTAGGTTAGCCATACAGAATCAGCAGGGTAACAGATACACTTAGGGTTAGGTTAACCATACAGAAGTCGCAGGGTAACAGATACACTTAGGGTTAGGTTAGCCATACAGAAGCAGCAGTGTAACAGTTACACTTAGGGTTAGGTTAACCATACAGAAGCAGCAGGATAACAGATACATTTAGGGTTAGGTTAACCATACAGAAGCAGCAGGATAACAGATACACTTAGGGTTAGGTTAACCATACAGAAGCAGCAGGGTAACAGATACACTTAGGGTTATGTTAACATAGAGAAGCAGCAGGGTAACAGATACACTTAGGGTTAGGTTAGCCATACAGAAGCAGCAGGGTAACAGATACACTTAGGGTTAGGTTAGCCATACAGAAGCCGCAGGGTAACAGTTACCCTTAGGGTTAGGTTAACTATACAGAAGCAGCAGGGTAATAGATACACTGAGGGTTAGGTTAGCCATACAGAATCAGCAGGGTAACAGATACACTTAGGGTTAGGTTAACCATACAGAAGTCGCAGGGTAACAGATACACTTAGGGTTAGGTTAGCCATACAGAAGCAGCAGGGTAACAGTTACACTTAGGGTTAGGTTAACCATACAGAAGCAGCAGGATAACAGATACACTTAGGGTTAGGTTAACCATACAGAAGCAGCAGGATAACAGATACACTTAGGGTTAGGTTAGCCATACAGAAGCAGCAGGGTAACAGATACACTTAGGGTTAGGTTAACCATACAGAAGCAGCAGGGTAACAGATACACTTAGGGTTATGTTAACATAGAGAAGCAGCAGGGTAACAGATACACTTAGGGTTAGGTTAGCCATACAGAAGCAGCAGAGTAACAGATACACTTAGGGTTATGTTAGCCATACAGAAGCAGCAGGGTAACAGTTACACTTAGGGTTAGGTTAACCATACAGAAGCAGCAGGGTAACAGATACACTTAGGGTTAGGTTAACCATACAGAAGCAGCAGGGTAACAGATAAACTTAGGGTTAGGTTAACCATACAGAAGCAGCAGGGTAACAGTTACACTTAGGGTTAGGTTAACCATACAGAAGCAGCAGGGTAACAGATACACTTAGGGTTAGGTTAACCATACAGAAGTAGCAGGGTAACAGTTACACTTAGGGTTAGGTTAACCATACAGAAGCCGCAGGGTAACAGATACACTTAGGGTTAGGTTAACCATACAGAAGCAGCAGGGTAACAGATACACTTAGGGTTAGGTTAACCATACAGAAGCAGCAGGGTAACAGATACACTTAGGGTTAGGTTAACCATAGAGAAGCAGCAGGGTAACAGATACACGTAGGGTTAGGTTAGCCATACAGAAGCAGCAGGGTAACAGATACACTTAGGGTTAGGTTAGCCATACAGAAGCAGTAGGGTAACAGATACACTTAGGGTTAGGTTAACCATACAGAAGCAGCAGGGTAACAGATACACTTAGGGTTAGGTTAACCATACAGAAGCAGCAGGGTAACAGATACACTTAGGGTTAGGTTAACCATACAGAAGCAGCAGGGTAACAGTTACACTTAGGGTTAGGTTAACCATACAGAAGCAGCAGGGTAACAGTTACACTTAGGGTTAGGTTAACCATACAGAAGCAGCAGGGTAACAGATACACTTAGGGTTAGGTTAGCCATACAGAAGCAGCAGGGTAACAGATACACTTAGGGTTAGGTTAACCATACAGAAGCAGCCGGGTAACAGTTACCCTTAGGGTTAGGTTAACCATACAGAAGCAGCAGGGTAACAGAAACACTTAGGGTTAGGTTAACCATACAGAAGCAGCAGGGTAACAGATACACTTAGGGTTAGGTTAACCATACAGAAGCAGCAGGGTAACAGATACACTTAGGGTTAGGTTAACCATACAGAAGCAGCAGGGTAACAGATACACTTAGGGTTAGGTTAACCATACAGAAGCAGCAGGGTAACAGATACACTTAGGGTTAGGTTAGCCATACAGAAGCCACAGGGTAACAGTTACCCTTAGGGTTAGGTTAACTATACAGAAGCAGCAGGGTAACAGATACACTTAGGGTTAGGTTAGCCATACAGAAGCAGCAGGGTAACAGATACACTTAGGGTTAGGTTAGCCATACAGAAGCAGCAGGGTAACAGATACACTTAGGGTTAGGTTAGCCATACAGAAGCAGCAGGGTAACAGATACACTTAGGGTTAGGTTAGCCATACAGAAGCAGCAGGGTAACAGTTACACTTAGGATTAGGTTAACCATACAGAAGCAGCAGGGTAACAGATACACTTACGGTTAGGTTAACCATACAGAAGCCGCAGGGTAACAGATACACTTAGGGTTAGGTTAACCATACAGAAGCAGCAGGGTAACAGATACACTTAGAGTTAGGTTAACCATACAGAAGCAGCAGGGTAACAGTTACACTTAGGGTTAGGTTAACCATACAGAAGCAGCAGGGTAACAGATACACTTAGGGTTAGGTTAGCCATACAGAAGCAGCAGGGTAACAGATACACTTAGGGTTAGGTTAGCCATACAGAAGCAGCAGGGTAACAGTTACACTTAGGATTAGGTTAACCATACAGAAGCAGCAGGGTAACAGTTACACTTAGGGTTAGGTTAACCATACAGAAGCAGCAGGGTAACAGATACACTTAGGGTTAGGTTAACCATACAGAAGCAGCAGGGTAACAGATACACTTAGGGTTAGGTTAACTATACAGAAGCAGCAGGGTAACAGTTACACTTAGGGTTAGGTTAGCCATACAGAAGCAGCAGGGTAACAGTTACACTTAGGGTTAGGTTAACCATACAGAAGCCGCAGGGTAACAGATACACTTAGGGTTAGGTTAACCATACAGAAGCCGCAGGGTAACAGATACACTTAGGGTTAGGTTAACCATACAGAAGCAGCAGGGTAACAGATACACTTAGGGTTAGGTTAACCATACAGAAGCAGCAGGGTAACAGATACACTTAGGGTTAGGTTAACCATACAGAAGCAGCAGGGTAACAGATACACTTAGGGTTAGGTTAACCATACAGAAGCAGCAGGGTAACAGATACATTTAGGGTTAGGTTAACCATACAGAAGCAGCAGGGTAACAGATACACTTAGGGTTAGGTTAACCATACAGAAGCAGCAGGGTAACAGATACACTTAGGGTTAGGTTAAACATACAGAAGTCGCAGGGTAACAGATACACTTAGGGTTAGGTTAGCCATACAGAAGCAGCAGGGTAACAGATACACTTAGGGTTAGGTTAACCATACAGAAGCCGCAGGGTAACAGATACACTTAGGGTTAGGTTAGCCATACAGAAGCAGCAGGGTAACAGATACACTTAGGGTTAGGTTAGCCATACAGAAGCCGCAGGGTAACAGTTACACTTAGGGTTAGGTTAGCCATACAGAAGCCGCAGGGTAACAGTTACCCTTAGGGTTAGGTTAACTATACAGAAGCAGCAGGGTAATAGATACACTGAGGGTTAGGTTAGCCATACAGAATCAGCAGGGTAACAGATACACTTAGGGTTAGGTTAACCATACAGAAGTCGCAGGGTAACAGATACACTTAGGGTTAGGTTAGCCATACAGAAGCAGCAGTGTAACAGTTACACTTAGGGTTAGGTTAACCATACAGAAGCAGCAGGATAACAGATACATTTAGGGTTAGGTTAACCATACAGAAGCAGCAGGATAACAGATACACTTAGGGTTAGGTTAACCATACAGAAGCAGCAGGGTAACAGATACACTTAGGGTTATGTTAACATAGAGAAGCAGCAGGGTAACAGATACACTTAGGGTTAGGTTAGCCATACAGAAGCAGCAGAGTAACAGATACACTTAGGGTTATGTTAGCCATACAGAAGCAGCAGGGTAACAGTTACACTTAGGGTTAGGTTAACCATACAGAAGCAGCAGGGTAACAGATACATTTAGGGTTAGGTTAACCATACAGAAGCAGCAGGGTAACAGATACACTTAGGGTTAGGTTAACCATACAGAAGCAGCAGGGTAACAGATAAACTTAGGGTTAGGTTAACCATACAGAAGCAGCAGGGTAACAGTTACACTTAGGGTTAGGTTAACCATACAGAAGCAGCAGGGTAACAGATACACTTAGGGTTAGGTTAACCATACAGAAGTAGCAGGGTAACAGTTACACTTAGGGTTAGGTTAACCATACAGAAGCCGCAGGGTAACAGATACACTTAGGGTTAGGTTAACCATACAGAAGCAGCAGGGTAACAGATACACTTAGGGTTAGGTTAACCATACAGAAGCAGCAGGGTAACAGATACACTTAGGGTTAGGTTAACCATAGAGAAGCAGCAGGGTAACAGATACACTTAGGGTTAGGTTAGCCATACAGAAGCAGCAGGGTAACAGATACACTTAGGGTTAGGTTAGCCATACAGAAGCAGTAGGGTAACAGATACACTTAGGGTTAGGTTAACCATACAGAAGCAGCAGGGTAACAGATACACTTAGGGTTAGGTTAACCATACAGAAGCAGCAGGGTAACAGATACACTTAGGGTTAGGTTAACCATACAGAAGCAGCAGGGTAACAGTTACACTTAGGGTTAGGTTAACCATACAGAAGCAGCAGGGTAACAGTTACACTTAGGGTTAGGTTAACCATACAGAAGCAGCAGGGTAACAGATACACTTAGGGTTAGGTTAGCCATACAGAAGCAGCAGGGTAACAGATACACTTAGGGTTAGGTTAACCATACAGAAGCAGCCGGGTAACAGTTACCCTTAGGGTTAGGTTAACCATACAGAAGCAGCAGGGTAACAGAAACCCTTAGGGTTAGGTTAACCATACAGAAGCAGCAGGGTAACAGATACACTTAGGGTTAGGTTAACCATACAGAAGCAGCAGGGTAACAAATACACTTAGGGTTAGGTTAACCATACAGAAGCAGCAGGGTAACAGATACACTTAGGGTTAGGTTAGCCATACAGAAGCCGCAGGGTAACAGTTACCCTTAGGGTTAGGTTAACTATACAGAAGCAGCAGGGTAACAGATACACTTAGGGTTAGGTTAGCCATACAGAAGCAGCAGGGTAACAGATACACTTAGGGTTAGGTTAGCCATACAGAAGCAGCAGGGTAACAGATACACTTAGGGTTAGGTTAGCCATACAGAAGCAGCAGGGTAACAGATACACTTAGGGTTAGGTTAGCCATACAGAAGCAGCAGGGTAACAGTTACACTTAGGATTAGGTTAACCATACAGAAGCAGCAGGGTAACAGATACACTTAGGGTTAGGTTAACCATACAGAAGCCGCAGGGTAACAGATACACTTAGGGTTAGGTTAACCATACAGAAGCAGCAGGGTAACAGATACACTTAGAGTTAGGTTAACCATACAGAAGCAGCAGGGTAACAGTTACACTTAGGGTTAGGTTAACCATACAGAAGCAGCAGGGTAACAAATACACTTAGGGTTAGGTTAGCCATACAGAAGCAGCAGGGTAACAGATACACTTAGGGTTAGGTTAGCCATACAGAAGCAGCAGGGTAACAGTTACACTTAGGATTAGGTTAACCATACAGAAGCAGCAGGGTAACAGTTACACTTAGGGTTAGGTTAACCATACAGAAGCAGCAGGGTAACAGATACACTTAGGGTTAGGTTAACCATACAGAAGCAGCAGGGTAACAGATACACTTAGGGTTAGGTTAACTATACAGAAGCAGCAGGGTAACAGTTACACTTAAGGTTAGGTTAGCCATACAGAAGCAGCAGGGTAACAGTTACACTTAGGGTTAGGTTAACCATACAGAAGCCGCAGGGTAACAGATACACTTAGGGTTAGGTTAACCATACAGAAGCCGCAGGGTAACAGATACACTTAGGGTTAGGTTAACCATACAGAAGCAGCAGGGTAACAGATACACTTAGGGTTAGGTTAACCATACAGAAGCAGCAGGGTAACAGATACACTTAGGGTTAGGTTAACCATACAGAAGCAGCAGGGTAACAGATACACTTAGGGTTAGGTTAACCATACAGTAGCAGCAGGGTAACAGATACATTTAGGGTTAGGTTAACCATACAGAAGCCGCAGGGTAACAGATACACTTAGGGTTAGGTTAACCATACAGAAGCAGCAGGGTAACAGATACACTTAGGGTTAGGTTAACCATACAGAAGTCGCAGGGTAACAGATACACTTAGGGTTAGGTTAGCCATACAGAAGCAGCAGGGTAACAGATACACTTAGGGTTAGGTTAACCATACAGAAGCCGCAGGGTAACAGATACACTTAGGGTTAGGTTAGCCATACAGAAGCAGCAGGGTAACAGATACACTTAGGGTTAGGTTAGCCATACAGAAGCCGCAGGGTAACAGTTACACTTAGGGTTAGGTTAGCCATACAGAAGCAGCAGGGTAACAGATACACTTAGGGTTAGGTTAGCCATACAGAAGCCGCAGGGTAACAGTTACACTTAGGGTTAGGTTAGCCATACAGAAGCAGCAGGGTAACAGATACACTTAGGGTTAGGTTAACCATACAGAAGCAGCAGGGTAACAGATACACTTAGGGTTAGGTTAGCCATACAGAAGCAGCAGGGTAATAGATACACTTAGGGTTAGATTAGCCATACAGAAGCAGCAGGGTAACAGATACACTTAGGGTTAGGTTAACCATACAGAAGCAGCAGGGTAACAGATACACTTAGGGTTAGGTTAGCCATACAGAAGCAGCAGGGTAACAGTTACACTTAGGGTTAGGTTAACCATACAGAAGCAGCAGGGTAACAGTTACACTTAGGGTTAGGTTAGCCATACAGAAGCAGCAGGGTAACAGATACACTTAGGGTTAGGTTAGCCATACAGAAGCAGCAGGGTAACAGTTACACTTAGGGTTAGGTTAACCATACAGAAGCAGCAGGGTAACAGTTACACTTAGGGTTAGGTTAACCATACAGAAGCCGCAGGGTAACAGATACACTTAGGGTTAGGTTAACCATACAGAAGCAGCAGGGTAACTGTTACACTTAGGGTTAGGTTAGCCATACAGAAGCAGCAGGGTAACTGTACTGATGATTTCCTGGTCATATCCCCTAGAGAGGCACACACACACGCACACTGTACTGATAATGCCCTGGTCATATCCCCTAGAGAGACACACACACATGCACACTGTACTGATAATGTCCTTGTCATATCCCCTAGAGAGGCACACACACATGCACTGTACTGATAATGCCCTGGTCATATCCCCTAGAGAGGCACACACACATGCACTGTACTGATAATGCCCTGGTCATATCCCCTAGAGAGACACACACACACATGCACTGTACTGATAATGCCCTGGTCATATCCCCTAGAGAGGCACACACACATGCACTGTACTGATAATGCCCTGGTCATATCCCCTAGAGAGACACACACACATGCACTGTACTGATAATACCCAGGTCATATCCCCTAGAGAGGCACACACACATGCACTGTACTGATAATGCCCTGGTCATATCCCCTAGAGAGGCACACAAACATGCACACTGTACTGATAATACCCTGGTCATATCCCCTAGAGAGGCACACACACATGCGCACTGTACTGATAATACCCTGGTCATATCCCCTAGAGAGGCACACACACATGCACACTGTACTGATAATGCCCTGGTCATATCCCCTAGAGAGGCACACACACATGCACACTGTACTGATAATGCCCTGGTCATATCCCCTAGAGAGGCACACACACATGCACACTGTACTGATAATGCCCTGGTCATATCCCCTAGAGAGGCACACACACATGCACTGTACTGATAATGCTCTGGTCATATCCCCTAGAGAGGCACACACACATGCACACTGTACTGATAATGCCCTGGTCATATCCCCTAGAGAGACACACACACATGCACTGTACTGATAATGCCCTGGTCATATCCCCTAGAGAGGCACACACACACGCACACTGTACTGATAATGCCTTGGTCATATCCCCTAGAGAGGCACACACACATGCACACTGTACTGATAATGCCCTGGTCATATCCCCTAGAGAGGCACACACACATGCACTGTACTGATAATGCCCTGGTCATATCCCCTAGAGAGGCACACACACATGCACTGTACTGATAATGCCTTGGTCATATCCCCTAGAGAGGCAAACACACATGCACACTGTACTGATAATACCCTGGTCATATCCCCTAGAGAGACACACACACATGCACACTGTACTGATAATGCCCTGGTCATATCCCCTAGAGAGGCACACACACATGCACACTGTACTGATAATGCCCTGGTCATATCCCCTAGAGAGGCACATACACATGCACTGTACTGATAATGCTCTGGTCATATCCCCTAGAGAGGCACACACACATGCACTGTACTGATAATGCCCCTGGTCATATCCCCTAGAGAGGCACACACACATGCACTGTACTGATAATGCCTTGGTCATATCCCCTAGAGAGGCAAACACACATGCACACTGTACTGATAATACCCTGGTCATATCCCCTAGAGAGACACACACACATGCACACTGTACTGATAATGCCCTGGTCATATCCCCTAGAGAGGCACATACACATGCACACTGTACTGATAATGCTCTGGTCATATCCCCTAGAGAGGCACACACACATGCACACTGTACTGATAATGCCCTGGTCATATCCCCTAGAGAGGCACTAACACATGCACACTGTACTGATAATACCCTGGTCATATCCCCTAGAGAGGCACACACACATGCACACTGTACTGATAATGCTCTGGTCATATCCCCTAGAGAGGCACACACACATGCACACTGTACTGATAATACCCTGGTCATATCCCCTAGAGAGGCACACACACATGCACTGTACTGATAATGCCCTGGTCATATCCCCTAGAGAGACACACACACATATGCACTGTACTGATAATGCCCTGGTCATATCCCCTAGAGAGGCACACACATGCACACTGTACTGATAATGCCCTGGTCATATCCCCTAGAGAGGCACACACACATGTACACTGTACTGATAATGCCCTGGTCATATCCCCTAGAGAGGCACACACACACGCACACTGTACTGATAATGACCTGGTCATATCCCCTAGAGAGGCACACACACATGCACACTGTACTGATAATGCCCTGGTCATATCCCCTAGAGAGGCACACACACACGCACACTGTACTGATAATGCCCTGGTCATATCCCCTAGAGAGGCACACACACATGCACACTGTACTGATAATGCCCTGGTCATATCCCCTAGAGAGGCACACACACATGCACTGTACTGATAATGCCCTGGTCATATCCCCTAGAGAGGCACACACACATGAACACTGTACTGATAATGCTCTGGTCATATCCCCTAGAGAGGCACACACACATGCACTGTACTGATAATGCCCTGGTCATATCCCCTAGAGAGGCACACACACATGCACACTGTACTGATAATGCCCTGGTCATATCCCCTAGAGAGGCACACACACATGCACACTGTACTGATAATACCCTGGTGATATCCCCTAGAGAGGCACACACACATGCACACTGTACTGATAATGCTCTGGTCATATCCCCTAGAGAGGCACACACACATGCACTGTACTGATAATGCCCTGGTCATATCCCCTAGAGAGGCACACACACATGCACACTGTACTGATAATGCCCTGGTCATATCCCCTAGAGAGGCACACACACATGCACACTGTACTGATAATACCCTGGTGATATCCCCTAGAGAGGCACACACACATGCACACTGTACTGATAATGCTCTGGTCATATCCTCTAGAGAGGCACACACACATGCACTGTACTGATAATGCCCTGGTCATATCCCCTAGAGAGGCACACACATCCGCACTGTACTGATAATGCCCTGGTCATATCCCCTAGAGAGGCAGACACACATGCACACTGTACTGATAATGCCCTGGTCATATCCCCTAGAGAGGCACACACACATGCACTGTACTGATAATGCTCTGGTCATATCCCCTAGAGAGACACACACACATGCACTGTACTGATAATGCCCTGGTCATATCCCCTAGAGAGACACACACACATGCACTGTACTGATAATGCCCTGGTCATATCCCCTAGAGAGGCACAAACACATGCACACTGTACTGATAATGCCCTGGTCATATCCCCTAGAGAGGCACACACATGCACGCTGTACTGATAATGCCCTGGTCAAATCCCCTAGAGGCACACACATATGCGCTGTACTGATAATGCTCTGGTCATATCCCCTAGAGAGGCACACACACATGCACACTGTACTGATAATGCCCTGGTCATATCCCCTAGAGAGGCACACACACATGCACACTGTACTGATAATGCCCTGGTCATATCCCCTAGAGAGGCACAAACACATGCACTGTGCTGATAATGCCCTGGTCATATCCCCTAGAGAGGCACACACACATGCACACTGTACTGATAATGCCCTGGTCATATCCCCTAGAGAGGCACACACACATGCACACTGTACTGATAATACCCTGGTCATATCCCCTAGAGAGGCACACACACATGCACTGTACTGATAATGCCCTGGTCATATCCCCTAGAGAGGCACACACATATGCGCTGTACTGATAATGCTCTGGTCATATCCCCTAGAGAGGCACACACACATGCACTGTACTGATAATGCCCTGGTCATATCCCCTAGAGAGGCACACACACATGCACACTGTACTGATAATGCCCTGGTCATATCCCCTAGAGAGGCACACACACATGCACTGTGCTGATAATGCCCTGGTCATATCCCCTAGAGAGGCACACACACATGCACACTGTACTGATAATGCCTTGGTCATATCCCCTAGAGAGACACACACACATGCACTGTACTGATAATGCACTGGTCATATCCCCTAGAGAGGCACACACACATGCACACTGTACTGATAATGCCCCTGGTCATATCCCCTAGAGAGGCACACACACATGCACACTGTACTGATAATGCCCTGGTCATATCCCCTAGAGAGGCACACACACATGCACACTGTACTGATAATGCCCTGGTCATATCCCCTAGAGAGGCATACACACATGCACTGTACTGATAATGCCCTGGTCATATCCTCTAGAGAGGCACACACACACATGCACACTGTACTGATAATGCCCTGGTCATATCCCCTAGAGAGGCACACACACACATGCACACTGTACTGATAATGCCCTGGTCATATCCCCTAGAGAGGCACACACACACATGCACTGTACTGATAATGCTCTGGTCATATCCCCTAGAGAGGCACACACACATGTACACTGTACTGATAATGCCCTGGTCATATCCCCTAGAGAGGCACACACACATGCACACTGTACTGATAATGTCCTGGTCATATCCCCTAGAGAGGCACACACACATGCACTGTACTGATAATGCCCTGGTCATATCCCCTAGAGAGGCACACACACATGCACACTGTACTGATAATGCCCTGGTCATATCCCCTAGAGAGGCACACACACATGCACACTGTACTGATAATGCCCTGGTCATATCCCCTAGAGAGGCACACACACACATGCACACTGTACTGATAATGCCCTGGTCATATCCCCTAGAGAGACACACACACATGCACACTGTACTGATAATGCCCTGGTCATATCCCCTAGAGAGGCACACACACATGCACACTGTACTGATAATGCCCGGGTCATGTCCCCTAGAGAGGCACACACACATGCACACTGTACTGATAATGCTCTGGTCATATCCCCTAGAGAGGCACACACACATGCACTGTACTGATAATGCCCTGGTCATATCCCCTAGAGAGGCACACACACATGCACTGTACTGATAATGCCCTGGTCATATCCCCTAGAGAGGCACACACACATGCACACTGTACTGATAATGCCCTGGTCATATCCCCTAGAGAGGCATGCACACTGTACTGATAATGCCCTGGTCATATCCCCTACAGAGGCACACACACATGCACACTGTACTGATAATGCCCTGGTCATATCCCCTAGAGAGGCACACACACATGCACACTGTACTGATAATGCCCTGGTCATATCCCCTAGAGAGGCACACAGACATACACACTGTACTGATAATGCCCTGGTCATATCCCCTAGAGAGGCACACACACATGCACACTGTACTGATAATGCCCTGGTCATATCCCCTAGAGAGGCACACACACATGCACACTGTACTGATAATGCCCTGGTCATATCCCCTAGAGAGGCACACACACATGCACTGTACTGATAATGCCCTGGTCATATCCCCTAGAGAGGCACACACACATGCACTGTACTGATAATACCCTGGTCATATCCCCTAGAGAGGCACACACACACATGCACACTGTACTGATAATGCCCTGGTCATATCCCCTAGAGAGGCACACACACATGCACACTGTACTGATAATGCCCTGGTCATATCCCCTAGAGAGGCACACACACATGCACACTGTACTGATAATGACCTGGTCATATCCCCTAGAGAGGCACACACACATGCACTGTACTGATAATGCCCTGGTCATATCCCCTAGAGAGGCACACACACATGCACACTGTACTGATAATGCCCTGGTCATATCCCCTAGAGAGGCACACACACATGCACACTGTACTGATAATGCCCTGGTCATATCCCCTAGAGAGGCACACACACACATGCACACTGTACTGATAATGCTCTGGTCATATCCCCTAGAGAGGCACACACACATGCACACTGTACTGATAATGCCCTGGTCATATCCCCTAGAGAGGCACACACACATGCACTGTACTGATAATGCCCTGGTCATATCCCCTAGAGAGGCACACACACATGCACTGTACTGATAATGCCCTGGTCATATCCCCTAGAGAGGCACACACACATGCACTGTACTGATAATGCCCTGGTCATATCCCCTAGAGAGGCACACACACATGCACACTGTACTGATAATACCCTGGTCATATCCCCTAGAGAGACACACACATGCACACTGTACTGATAATACCCTGGTCATATCCCCTAGAGAGACACACACATGCACACTGTACTGATAATACCCTGGTCATATCCCCTAGAGAGGCACACACACATGCACACTGTACTGATAATGCCCTGGTCATATCCCCTAGAGAGACACACACACATGCACACTGTACTGATAATACCCTGGTCATATCCCCTAGAGAGGCACACACACATGCACTGTGCTGATAATGCCCTGGTCATATCCCCTAGAGAGGCACACACACATGCACACTGTACTGATAATACCCTGGTCATATCCCCTAGAGAGGCACACACACATGCACACTGTACTGATAATGCCCCTGGTCATATCCCCTAGAGAGGCACATACACATGCACACTGTACTGATAATGCCCCTGGTCATATCCCCTAGAGAGGCACACACACATGCACTGTACTGATAATGCCCTGGTCATATCCCCTAGAGAGGCACACACACATGCACTGTACTGATAATGCCCTGGTCATATCCCCTAGAGAGGCACACACACATGCACTGTACTGATAATGCCCTGGTCATATCCCCTAGAGAGGCACACACACATGCACACTGTACTGATAATACCCTGGTCATATCCCCTAGAGAGACACACACACATGCACACTGTACTGATAATACCCTGGTCATATCCCCTAGAGAGACACACACATGCACACTGTACTGATAATACCCTGTTCATATCCCCTAGAGAGGCACACACACATGCACTGTGCTGATAATGCCCTGGTCATATCCCCTAGAGAGGCACACACACATGCACACTGTACTGATAATACCCTGGTCATATCCCCTAGAGAGGCACACACACGCGCACTGTACTGATAATGCCCTGGTCATATCCCCTAGAGAGACACACACACATGCACTGTGCTGATAATGCCCTGGTCATATCCCCTAGAGAGGCACACACACATGCACTGTACTGATAATGCCCCTGGTCATATCCCCTAGAGAGGCACACACACACATACACTGTACTGATAATGCCCCTGGTCAAATCCCCTAGCAAGGGCATGAGTTGCCCGGAGCTGTGGGGCAAGACCTTTATCTGCCTCACCCCCAGAGATTAACGACAGCACCCTAACACTATATGAGTGTCCTGTATACTAAACCTTCACAGATAACTCTCAGGTGTTTCTTCACCACATTGTTATCATTGTTTGCTTTGCTAGAAACCCAACCCATTGACCAAACCCTTTCTGTAAGATTTTAGCCTTGTTGGCTACTCTGTGGCAGAGCTATTTAGTTCATCTGAATCTCTTAAGACCATACCCACAGAGATTTAAGTTTCAGTACAGTTTAATAGATGGTTCATTTCTTCTGGTTCTTAGCGTTTCCTACTTTGTCATTGTTCATATTAAATCTATGGTTTTATGATTATTACATAGTAGAAGCTTTTGGCTTTTGTTTATGAGATTACAAACAGCATCACTGTGCATTTCCTAAACACCAGGTACTGTAAAGAAAGAACCTAAATACCACTATATGATCTATAAAATAATTATGGGATAAAGGATAGATCTGTTACTTATAGAAGATAGGAGGCGATTACTCTCTCGCATTACAGTAACATGACTCAGATAGCTCAGCAAGAACGGTTTAATCCACTGTTCCTAAATCAGTAGAACTGTGTCAGTATACGCTGCATACAACATTTAGACCAAGTCTTTCTCCTCCCAAGGGAAATTTTATAGTGCTATAATTACACACTTCCCCAAGTATTGTGTTTGTGTTTTAAGAGGGGGCTCTAAAAGTGCCCCTTGCCTTTCTCAGAGAGGCATGATATCCCGGTACAACTGAAGGAAATCCCGCCTTTCCAGTGTAGGATGTCATACCCCTGTTATCAATAGGTAATTGTCATTTTTATGCCAATCAGCTACCTAATATATTTACTGTAAGGGTGACCCCTCTTTTTAAAGAGTTAAGGTGAGGTGGATATTCACCGTTAACAATGATCCCCTGTCAGAACCATAAGCATAATGATAACAACAGAGGTGTATTATGTTGCCCCTGACAATACATACAGAACAGAATCCCCTGTCAGAACCATAAGCATAATGAAAACAACAGAAGTGTATTATGTTGTCCCTGACAATACATACAGAACAGAATCCCCTGTCAGAACCATAAGCATAATGAAAACAACAGAGGTGTATTATGTTGTCCCTGACAATACATACAGAACAGAATCCCCTGTCAGAACCATAAGCATAATGAAAACAACAGAGGTGTATTATGTTACCTACAACAATACATACAGAACAGAATCCCCTGTCAGAACCATAAGCATAATGAAAACAACAGAGGTGTATTATGTTGTCCCTGACAATACATACAGAACAGAATCCCCTGTCAGAACCATAAGCATAATGAAAACAACAGAGGTGTATTATGTTATCCACAACAATACATACAGAACAGAATCCCCTGTCAGAACCATAAGCATAATGAAATCAACAGAGGTGTATTATGTTGTCCACAACAATACATACAGAACAGAATCCCCTGTCAGAACCATAAGCATAATGAAAACAACAGAGGTGTATTATGTTACCCCTGACAATACATACAGAACAGAATCCCCTGTCAGAACCATAAGCATAATGAAAACAACAGAGGTGTATTATGTTACCCACAACAATACATACAGAACAGAATCCCCTGTCAGAACCATAAGCATAATGAAAACAACAGAGGTGTATTATGTTGTCCCTGACAATACATACAGAACAGAATCCCCTGTCAGAACCATAAGCATAATGAAAACAACAGAGGTGTATTATGTTACCCACAATAATACATACAGAACAGAATCCCCTGTCAGAACCATAAGCATAATGAAAACAACAGAGGTGTATTATGCTGTCCCTGACAATACATACAGAACAGAATCCCCTGTCAGAACCATAAGCATAATGAAAACAACAGAGGTGTATTATGTTGCCCCTGACAATACATACAGAACAGAATCCCCTGTCAGAACCATAAGCATAATGAAAACAACAGAGGTGTATTATGTTACCCCTGACAATACATACAGAACAGAATCCCCTGTCAGAACCATAAGCATAATGAAAACAACAGAGGTGTATTATGCTGTCCCTGACAATACATACAGAACAGAATCCCCTGTCAGAACCATAAGCATAATGAAAACAACAGAGGTGTATTATGTTGTCCCTGACAATACATACAGAACAGAATCCCCTGTCAGAACCATAAGCATAATGAAAACAACAGAGGTGTATTATGTTGTCCCTGACAATACATACAGAACAGAATCCCCTGTCAGAACCATAAGCATAAGGAAAACAACAGAGGTGTATTATGTTGCCCCTGACAATACATACAGAACAGAATCCCCTGTCAGAACCATAAGCATAATGAAATCAACAGAGGTGTATTATGTTACCCACAACAATACATACAGAACAGAATCCCCTGTCAGAACCATAAGCATAATGAAAACAACAGAGGTGTATTATGTTGTCCCTGACAATACATACAGAACAGAATCCCCTGTCAGAACCATAAGCATAATGAAAACAACAGAGGTGTATTATGTTACCTACAACAATACATACAGAACAGAATCCCCTGTCAGAACCATAAGCATAATGAAAACAACAGAGGTGTATTATGTTACCCCTGACAATACATACAGAACAGAATCCCCTGTCAGAACCATAAGCATAATGAAAACAACACAGGTGTATTATGTTACCCACAACAATACATACAGAACAGAATCCCCTGTCAGAACCATAAGCATAATGAAAACAACAAAGGTGTATTATGTTGTCCCTGACAATACATACAGAACAGAATCCCCTGTCAGAACCATAAGCATAATGAAAACAACAGAGGTGTATTATGTTACCCCTGACAATACATACAGAACAGAATCCCCTGTCAGAACCATAAGCATAATGAAAACAACAGAGGTGTATTATGTTACCCACAACAATACATACAGAACAGAATCCCCTGTCAGAACCATAAGCATAATGAAAACAACAGAGGTGTATTATGTTACCCACAACAATACATACAGAACAGAATCCCCTGTCAGAACCATAAGCATAATGAAAACAACAGAGGTGTATTATGCTGTCCCTGACAATACATACAGAACAGAATCCCCTGTCAGAACCATAAGCATAATGAAAACAACAGAGGTATATTATGTTGCCCCTGACAATACATACAGAACAGAATCCCCTGTCAGAACCATAAGCATAATGAAAACAACAGAGGTGTATTATGTTGCCCCTGACAATACATACAGAACAGAATCTCCTGTCAGAACCATAAGCACAATGAAAACAACAGAGGTGTATTATGTTGCCAACAATACATACAGAACAGAATCCCCTGTCAGAACCATAAGCATAATGAAAACAACAGAGGTGTATTATGTTGCCCCTGACAATACATACAGAACAGAATCCCCTGTCAGAACCATAAGCATAATGAAAACAACAGAGGTGTATTATGTTATCCCCTGACAATACATACAGAACAGAATCCCCTGTCAGAACCATAAGCATAATGAAAACAACAGAGGTGTATTATGTTGCCCTGACAATACATACAGAAAAGAATCCCCTGTCAGAACCATAAGCATAATGAAAACAACAGAGGTGTATTATGTTGCCCCTGACAATACATACAGAACAGAATCCCCTGTCAGAACCATAAGCATAATGAAAACAACAGAGGTGTATTATGTTACCCACAACAATACATACAGAACAGAATCCCCTGTCAGAACCATAAGCATAATGAAAACAACAGTGGTGTATTATGTTACCCACAACAATACATACAGAACAGAATCCCCTGTCAGAACCATAAGCATAATGAAAACAACAGAGGTGTATTATGTTTCCCCTGACAATACATACAGAACAGAATCCCCTGTCAGAACCATAAGCATAATGAAAACAACAGAGGTGTATTATGTTACCCACAACAATACATACAGAACAGAATCCCCTGTCAGAACCATAAGCATAATGAAAACAACAAAGATGTATTATGTTACCCACAACAATACATACAGAACAGAATCCCCTGTCAGAACCATAAGCATAATGAAAACAACAGAGGTGTATTATGTTACCCACAACAATACATACAGAACAGAATCCCCTGTCAGAACCATAAGCATAATGAAAACAACAGAGGTGTATTATGTTACCCACAACAATACATACAGAACAGAATCCCCTGTCAGAACCATAAGCATAATGAAAACAACAGAGGTGTATTATGCTGCCCCTGACAATACATACAGAACAGAATCCCCTGTCAGAACCATAAGCATAATGAAAACAACAGAGGTGTATTATGTTGTCCCCAGCAATACATACAGAACAGAATCCCCTGTCAGAACCATAAGCATAATGAAAACAACAGAGGTGTATTATGTTGTCCCCAGCAATACATACAGAACAGAATCCCCTGTCAGAACCATAAGCATAATGAAAACAACAGAGGTGTATTATGTTGCCCCTGACAATACATACAGAACAGAATCCCCTGTCAGAACCATAAGCATAATGAAAACAACAGAGGTGTATTATGCTGTCCCTGACAATACACACAGAACAGAATCCCCTGTCAGAACCATAAGCATAATGAAAACAACAGAGGTGTATTATGTTGTCCCTGACAATACATACAGAACAGAATCCCCTGTCAGAACCATAAGCATAATGAAAACAACAGAGGTGTATTATGTTGCCTCTGACAATACATACAGAACAGAATCCCCTGTCAGAACCATAAGCATAATGAAAACAACAGAGGTGTATTATGTTACCTACAACAATACATACAGAACAGAATCCCCTGTCAGAACCATAAGCATAATGAAAACAACAGAGGTGTATTATGTTGCCCCTGACAATACACACAGAACAGAATCCCCTGTCAGAACCATAAGCATAATGAAAACAACAGAGGTGTATTATGTTACCCACAACAATACATACAGAACAGAATCCCCTGTCAGAACCATAAGCATAATGAAAACAACAGAGGTGTATTATGTTACCCACAACAATACATACAGAACAGAATCCCCTGTCAGAACCATAAGCATAATGAAAACAACAGAGGTGTATTATGCTTCCCCTGACAATACATACAGAACAGAATCCCCTGTCAGAACCATAAGCATAATGAAAACAACAGTGGTGTATTATGTTACCCACAACAATACATACAGAACAGAATCCCCTGTCAGAACCATAAGCATAATGAAAACAACAGAGGTGTATTATGTTACCCCTGACAATACATACAGAACAGAATCCCCTGTCAGAACCATAAGCATAATGAAAACAACAGAGGTGTATTATGTTGCCCCCGACAATACATACAGAACAGAATCCCCTGTCAGAACCATAAGCATAATGAAAACAACAGAGGTGTATTATGATGTCCCTGACAATACATACAGAACAGAATCCCCTGTCAGAACCATAAGCATAATGAAAACAACACAGGTGTATTATGTTACCCCTGACAATACATCCAGAACAGAATCCCCTGTCAGAACCATAAGCATAATGAAAACAACAGAGGTGTATTATGTTACCCACAACAATACATACAGAACAGAATCCCCTGTCAGAACCATAAGCATAATGAAAACAACAGAGGTGTATTATGCTTCCCCTTACAATACATACAGAACTGAATCCCCTGTCAGAACCATAAGCATAATGAAAACAACAGAGGTGTATTATGTTGCCCCCGACAATACATACAGAACAGAATCCCCTGTCAGAACCATAAGCATAATGAAAACAACAGAGGTGTATTATGCTGTCCCTGACAATACACACAGAACAGAATCCCCTGTCAGAACCATAAGCATAATGAAAACAACAGAGGTGTATTATGTTACCCACAACAATACATACAGAACAGAATCCCCTGTCAGAACCATAAGCATAATGAAGACAACAGAGGTGTATTATGTTGCCCACAACAATACACACAGAACAGAATCCCCTGTCAGAACCATAAGCATAATGAAAACAACAGAGGTGTATTATGTTACCCCTGACAATACATACAGAACAGAATCCCCTGTCAGAACCATAAGCATAATGAAAACAACAGAGGTGTATTATGCTTCCCCTGACAATACATACAGAACAGAATCCCCTGTCAGAACCATAAGCATAATGAAAACAACAGAGGTCTATTATGTTGCCCCTGACCATACATACAGAACAGAATCCCCTGTCAGAACCATAAGCATAATGAAAACAACAGAGGTGTATTATGTTACCCACAACAATACATACAGAACAGAATCCCCTGTCAGAACCATAAGCATAATGAAAACAACAGAGGTGTATTATGTTGCCCCTGACAATACACACAGAACAGAATCCCCTGTCAGAACCATAAGCATAATGAAAACAACGGAGGTGTATTATGTTGTCCCTGACAATACATACAGAACAGAATCCCCTGTCAGAACCATAAGCATAATGAAAACAACAGAGGTGTATTGTGTTACCCCTGACAATACATACAGAACAGAATCCCCTGTCAGAACCATAAGCATAATGAAAACAACAGAGGTGTATTATGCTGCCCCTGACAATACACAAAGAACAGAATCCCCTGTCAGAACCATAAGCACAATGAAAACAACAGAGGTGTATTATGTTGCCCACAACAATACATACAGAACAGAATCCCCTGTGAGAACCATAAGCATAATGAAAACAACAGAGGTGTATTATGTTGCCCCTGACAATACACACAGAACAGAATCCCCTGTCAGAACCATAACCATAATGAAAACAACAGAGGTGTATTATGTTGCCCCTGACAATACATACAGAACAGAATCCCCTGTCAGAACCATAACCATAATGAAAACAACAGAGGTGTATTATGTTGCCCCTGACAATACATACATAACAGAATCCCCTGTCAGAACCATAAGCATAATGAAAACAACAGAGGTGTATTATGTTACCCCTGACAATACATACAGAACAGAATCCCCTGTCAGAACCATAAGCATAATGAAAACAACAGAGGTGTATTATGCTTCCCCTGACAATACATACAGAACAGAATCCCCTGTCAGAACCATAAGCATAATGAAAACAACAGAGGTGTATTATGTTGCCCCTGACAATACATACAGAACAGAATCCCCTGTCAGAACCATAAGCATAATGAAAACAACAGAGGTGTATTATGTTACCCCACAACAATACATACAGAACAGAATCCCCTGTCAGAACCATAAGCATAATGAAAACAACAGAGGTGTATTATGTTTCCCCTGACAATACATACAGAACAGAATCCCCTGTCAGAACCATAAGCATAATGAAAACAACAGAGGTGTATTATGTTACCCACAACAATACATACAGAACAGAATCCCCTGTCAGAACCATAAGCATAATGAAAACAACAGAGGTGTATTATGTTGCCCCCGACAATACATACAGAACAGAATCCCCTGTCAGAACCATAAGCATAATGAAAACAACAGAGGTGTATTATGTTGCCCCTGACAATACATACAGAACAGAATCCCCTGTCAGAACCATAAGCATAATGAAAACAACAGAGGTGTATTATGCTGTCCCTGACAATACAAACAGAACAGAATCCCCTGTCAGAACCATAAGCATAATGAAAACAACAGAGGTGTATTATGTTGCCCACAATACATACAGAACAGAATCCCCTGTCAGAACCATAAGCATAATGAAAACAACAGAGGTGTATTATGTTGTCCCTGACAATACATACAGAACAGAATCCCCTGTCAGAACCATAAGCATAATGAAAACAACAGAGGTGTATTATGTTACCCACAACAATACATACAGAACAGAATCCCCTGTCAGAACCATAAGCATAATGAAAACAACAGTGGTGTATTATGTTACCCACAACAATACATACAGAACAGAATCCCCTGTCAGAACCATAAGCATAATGAAAACAACAGAGGTGTATTATGTTGTCCCTGACAATACATACAGAACAGAATTCCCTGTCAGAACCATAAGCATAATGAAAACAACAGAGGTGTATTATGCTTCCCCTGACAATACATACAGAACAGAATCCCCTGTCAGAACCATAAGCATAATGAAAACAACAGAGGTGTATTATGTTGTCCCTGACAATACATACAGAACAGAATCCCCTGTCAGAACCATAAGCATAATGAAAACAACAGAGGTGTATTATGTTGTCCCTGACAATACATACAGAACAGAATCCCCTGTCAGAACCATAAGCATAATGAAAACAACAGAGGTGTATTATGTTGCCCCTGACAATACATACAGAACAGAATCCCCTGTCAGAACCATAAGCATAATGAAAACAACAGAGGTGTATTATGTTACCCACAACAATACATACAGAACAGAATCCCCTGTCAGAACCATAAGCATAATGAAAACAACAGAGGTGTATTATGTTACCCCTGACAATACATACAGAACAGAATCCCCTGACAGAACCATAAGCATAATGAAAACAACAGAGGTGTATTATGCTGTCCCTGACAATACATACAGAACAGAATCCCCTGTCAGAACCATAAGCATAATGAAAACAACAGAGGTGTATTATGTTACCCCTGACAATACATACAGAACAGAATCCCCTGTCAGAACCATAAGCATAATGAAAACAACAGAGGTGTATTATGTTACCCCTGACAATACATACAGAACAGAATCCCCTGTCAGAACCATAAGCATAATGAAAACAACAGAGGTGTATTATGCTGTCCCTGACAATGCACACAGAACAGAATCCCCTGTCAGAACCATAAGCATAATGAAAACAACAGAGGTGTATTATGTTACCTACAACAATACATACAGAACAGAATCCCCTGTCAGAACCATAAGCATAATGAAAACAACAGAGGTGTATTATGTTGCCCTGACAATACATACAGAACAGAATCCCCTGTCAGAACCATAAGCATAATGAAAACAACAGAGGTGTATTATGTTGTCCCTGACAATACATACAGAACAGAATCCCCTGTCAGAACCATAAGCATAATGAAAACAACAGAGGTGTATTATGTTACCCCTGACAATACATACAGAACAGAATCCCCTGTCAGAACCATAAGCATAATGAAAACAACAGAGGTGTATTATGTTGTCCCTGACAATACATACAGAACAGAATCCCCTGTCAGAACCATAAGCATAATGAAAACAACAGAGGTGTATTATGCTGTCCCTGACAATACACACAGAACAGAATCCCCTGTCAGAACCATAAGCATAATGAAAACAACAGAGGTGTATTATGTTACCTACAACAATACATACAGAACAGAATCCCCTGTCAGAACCATAAGCATAATGAAAAACAACAGAGGTGTATTATGTTGCCCCTGACAATACACACAGAACAGAATCCCCTGTCAGAACCATAAGCATAATGAAAACAACGGAGGTGTATTATGTTGTCCCTGACAATACATACAGAACAGAATCCCCTGTCAGAACCATAAGCATAATGAAAACAACAGAGGTGTATTATGCTGCCCCTGACAATACACACAGAACAGAATCCCCTGTCAGAACCATAAGCATAATGAAAACAACAGAGGTGTATTATGTTACCCACAACAATACATACAGAACAGAATCCCCTGTCAGAACCATAAGCATAATGAAAACAACAGAGGTGTATTATGTTGCCCCTGACAATACATACAGAACAGAATCCCCTGTCAGAACCATAAGCATAATGAAAACAACAGAGGTGTATTATGTTGCCCCTGACAATACATACAGAACAGAATCCCCTGTCAGAACCATAACCATAATGAAAACAACAGAGGTGTATTATGTTGCCCCTGACAATACATACAGAACAGAATCCCCTGTCAGAACCATAAGCATAATGAAAACAACAGAGGTGTATTATGTTGTCCCTGACAATACACACAGAACAGAATCCCCTGTCAGAACCATAAGCATAATGAAAACAACAGAGGTGTATTATGTTGTCCCTGACAATGCATACAGAACAGAATCCCCTGTCAGAACCATAAGCATAATGAAAACAACAGAGGTGTATTATGTTACCCCTGACAATACATACAGAACAGAATCCCCTGTCAGAACCATAAGCATAATGAAAACAACAGAGGTGTATTATGTTACCCCTGACAATACATACAGAACAGAATCCCCTGTCAGAACCATAAGCATAATGAAAACAACAGAGGTGTATTATGCTTCCCCTGACAATACATACAGAACAGAATCCCCTGTCAGAACCATAAGCATAATGAAAACAACAGAGGTGTATTATGTTGCCCCTGACAATACATACAGAACAGAATCCCCTGTCAGAACCATAAGCATAATGAAAACAACAGAGGTGTATTATGTTACCCACAACAATACATACAGAACAGAATCCCCTGTCAGAACCATAAGCATAATGAAAACAACAGAGGTGTATTATGTTACCCCTGACAATACACACAGAACAGAATCCCCTGTCAGAACCATAAGCATAATGAAAACAACAGAGGTGTATTATGTTGCCCCTGACAATACATACAGAACAGAATCCCCTGTCAGAACCATAAGCATAATGAAAACAACAGAGGTGTATTATGCTGCCCCTGACAATACACACAGAACAGAATCCCCTGTCAGAACCATAAGCATAATGAAAACAACAGAGGTGTATTATGTTACCCCTGACAATACATACAGAACAGAATCCCCTGTCAGAACCATAAGCATAATGAAAACAACAGAGGTGTATTATGTTACCCACAACAATACATACAGAACAGAATCCCCTGTCAGAACCATAAGCATAATGAAAACAACAGAGGTGTATTATGTTGCCCCTGACAATACATACAGAACAGAATCCCCTGTCAGAACCATAAGCATAATGAAAACAACAGAGGTGTATTATGTTGTCCCTGACAATACATACAGAACAGAATCCCCTGTCAGAACCATAAGCATAATGAAAACAACACAGGTGTATTATGCTTCCCCTGACAATACATACAGAACAGAATCCCCTGTCAGAACCATAAGCATAATGAAAACAACAGAGGTGTATTATGTTGCCCCTGACAATACATACAGAACAGAATCCCCTGTCAGAACCATAAGCATAATGAAAACAACAGAGGTGTATTATGCTTCCCCTGACAATACATACAGAACAGAATCCCCTGTCAGAACCATAAGCATAATGAAAACAACAGAGGTGTATTATGCTGTCCCTGACAATACAAACAGAACAGAATCCCCTGTCAGAACCATAAGCATAATGAAAACAACAGAGGTGTATTATGTTGTCCACAACAATACATACAGAACAGAATCCCCTGTCAGAACCATAAGCATAATGAAAACAACAGAGGTGTATTATGTTGTCCCTGACAATACATACAGAACAGAATCCCCTGTCAGAACCATAAGCATAATGAAAACAACAGAGGTGTATTATGTTACCCCTGACAATACATACAGAACAGAATCCCCTGTCAGAACCATAAGCATAATGAAAACAACAGAGGTGTATTATGTTACCTACAACAATACATACAGAACAGAATCCCCTGTCAGAACCATAAGCATAATGAAAAAAACAGAGGTGTATTATGTTGCCCCTGACAATACACACAGAACAGAATCCCCTGTCAGAACCATAAGCATAATGAAAACAACAGAGGTGTATTATGCTGTCCCTGACAATACAAACAGAACAGAATCCCCTGTCAGAACCATAAGCATAATGAAAACAACAGAGGTGTATTATGTTGTCCACAACAATACATACAGAACAGAATCCCCTGTCAGAACCATAAGCATAATGAAAACAACAGAGGTGTATTATGTTGTCCCTGACAATACATACAGAACAGAATCCCCTGTCAGAACCATAAGCATAATGAAAACAACAGAGGTGTATTATGCTGTCCCTGACAATACATACAGAACAGAATCCCCTGTCAGAACCATAAGCATAATGAAAACAACAGAGGTGTATTATGTTACCCACAACAATACATACAGAACAGAATCCCCTGTCAGAACCATAAGCATAATGAAAACAACAGAGGTGTATTATGTTACCCCTGACAATACATACAGAACAGAATCCCCTGTCAGAACCATAAGCATAATGAAAACAACAGAGGTGTATTATGTTACCTACAACAATACATACAGAACAGAATCCCCTGTCAGAACCATAAGCATAATGAAAAAAACAGAGGTGTATTATGTTGCCCCTGACAATACACACAGAACAGAATCCCCTGTCAGAACCATAAGCATAATGAAAACAACAGAGGTGTATTATGTTGTCCCTGACAATACACACAGAACAGAATCCCCTGTCAGAACCATAAGCATAATGAAAACAACAGAGGTGTATTATGTTACCCACAACAATACATACAGAACAGAATCCCCTGTCAGAACCATAAGCATAATGAAAACAACAGAGGTGTATTATGCTGTCCCTGACAATACATACAGAACAGAATCCCCTGTCAGAACCATAAGCATAATGAAAACAACAGAGGTGTATTATGTTGTCCCTGACAATACATACAGAACAGAATCCCCTGTCAGAACCATAAGCATAATGAAAACAACAGAGGTGTATTATGTTACCCCTGACAATACATACAGAACAGAATCCCCTGTCAGAACCATAAGCATAATGAAAACAACAGAGGTGTATTATGTTGTCCCTGACAATACATACAGAACAGAATCCCCTGTCAGAACCATAAGCATAATGAAAACAACAGAGGTGTATTATGTTGTCCCTGACAATACACACAGAACAGAATCCCCTGTCAGAACCATAAGCATAATGAAAACAACAGAGGTGTATTATGTTACCCACAACAATACACACAGAACAGAATCCCCTGTCAGAACCATAAGCATAATGAAAACAACGGAGGTGTATTATGTTGCCCCTGACAATACATACAGAACAGAATCCCCTGTCAGAACCATAAGCATAATGAAAACAACAGAGGTGTATTATGTTGCCCCTGACAATACATACAGAACAGAATCCCCTGTCAGAACCATAACCATAATGAAAACAACAGAGGTGTATTATGTTGCCCCTGACAATACATACAGAACAGAATCCCCTGTCAGAACCATAAGCATAATGAAAACAACAGAGGTGTATTATGTTGTCCCCTGACAATACATACAGAACAGAATCCCCTGTCAGAACCATAAGCATAATGAAAACAACAGAGGTGTATTATGTTACCCACAACAATACATACAGAACAGAATCCCCTGTCAGAACCATAAGCATAATGAAAACAACAGTGGTGTATTATGTTACCCACAACAATACATACAGAACAGAATCCCCTGTCAGAACCATAAGCATAATGAAAACAACAGAGGTGTATTATGTTGTCCCTGACAATACATACAGAACAGAATTCCCTGTCAGAACCATAAGCATAATGAAAACAACAGAGGTGTATTATGCTTCCCCTGACAATACATACAGAACAGAATCCCCTGTCAGAACCATAAGCATAATGAAAACAACAGAGGTGTATTATGTTGCCCCTGACAATACATACAGAACAGAATCCCCTGTCAGAACCATAAGCATAATGAAAACAACAGAGGTGTATTATGTTACCCACAACAATACATACAGAACAGAATCCCCTGTCAGAACCATAAGCATAATGAAAACAACAGAGGTGTATTATGTTACCCCTGACAATACATACAGAACAGAATCCCCTGACAGAACCATAAGCATAATGAAAACAACAGAGGTGTATTATGCTGTCCCTGACAATACATACAGAACAGAATCCCCTGTCAGAACCATAAGCATAATGAAAACAACAGAGGTGTATTATGTAGCCCCTGACAATACATACAGAACAGAATCCACTGTCAGAACCATAAGCATAATGAAAACAACAGAGGTGTATTATGCTGTCCCTGACAATACATACAGAACAGAATCCCCTGTCAGAACCATAAGCATAATGAAAACAACAGAGGTGTATTATGCTGTCCCTGACAATACATACAGAACAGAATCCCCTGTCAGAACCATAAGCATAATGAAAACAACAGAGGTGTATTATGTTACCCCTGACAATACATACAGAACAGAATCCCCTGTCAGAACCATAAGCATAATGAAAACAACAGAGGTGTATTATGCTTCCCCTGACAATACATACAGAACAGAATCCCCTGTCAGAACCATAAGCATAATGAAAACAACAGAGGTGTATTATGTTGCCCCTGACAATACATACAGAACAGAATCCCCTGTCAGAACCATAAGCATAATGAAAACAACAGAGGTGTATTATGCTGTCCCTGACAATACAAACAGAACAGAATCCCCTGTCAGAACCATAAGCATAATGAAAACAACAGAGGTGTATTATGTTGTCCACAACAATACATACAGAACAGAATCCCCTGTCAGAACCATAAGCATAATGAAAACAACAGAGGTGTATTATGTTGTCCCTGACAATACATACAGAACAGAATCCCCTGTCAGAACCATAAGCATAATGAAAACAACAGAGGTGTATTATGTTACCCCTGACAATACATACAGAACAGAATCCCCTGTCAGAACCATAAGCATAATGAAAACAACAGAGGTGTATTATGCTGTCCCTGACAATACACACAGAACAGAATCCCCTGTCAGAACCATAAGCATAATGAAAACAACAGAGGTGTATTATGTTACCAACAACAATACATACAGAACAGAATCCCCTGTCAGAACCATAAGCATAATGAAAAAAACAGAGGTGAATTATGTTGTCCCTGACAATACATACAGAACAGAATCCCCTGTCAGAACCATAAGCATAATGAAAACAACAGAGGTGTATTATGTTGTCCACAACAATACATACAGAACAGAATCCCCTGTCAGAACCATAAGCATAATGAAAACAACAGAGGTGTATTATGTTGCCCCTGACAATACATACAGAACAGAATCCCCTGTCAGAACCATAAGCATAATGAAAACAACAGAGGTGTATTATGTTACCCCTGACAATACATACAGAACAGAATCCCCTGTCAGAACCATAAGCATAATGAAAACAACAGAGGTGTATTATGTTGTCCCTGACAATACACACAGAACAGAATCCCCTGTCAGAACCATAAGCATAATGAAAACAACAGAGGTGTATTATGCTGTCCCTGACAATACATACAGAACAGATCCCCTGTCAGAACCATAAGCATAATGAAAACAACAGAGGTGTATTATGTTACCCCACAACAATACATACAGAACAGAATCCCTGTCAGAACCATAAGCATAATGAAAACAACAGAGGTGTATTATGTTGTCCCTGACAATACATACCAGAACAGAATCCCCTGTCAGAACCATAAGCATAATGAAAACAACACAGGTGTATTATGTTACCCCTGACAATACATACAGAACAGAATCCCCTGTCAGAACCATAAGCATAATGAAAACAACAGAGGTGTATTATGTTACCCACAACAATACATACAGAAACAGAATCCCCTGTTCAGAACCATAAGCATAATGAAAACAGAGGTGTATTATGCTGCCCTGACAATACACACAGACACAGAATCCCTGTCAGAACCATAAGCATAATGAAAACAACAGAGGTGTATTATGTTACCCACAACAATACATACAGAACAGAAATCCCCTGTCAGAACCATAAGCATAATGAAAACAACAGAGGTGTATTATGTTCCCCCACACAATACATACAGAACAGAATCCCCTGTCAGAACCATAAGCATAATGAAAACAACAGAGGTGTATTATGTTACCCCTGACAATACATACAGAACAGAATCCCCTGTCAGAACCATAAGCATAATGAAAACAACAGAGGTGTATTATGTTGCCCCCGACAATACATACAGAACAGAATCCCCCTGTCAGAACCATAAGCATAATGAAAACAACAGAGGTGTATTATGCTTCCCCTGACAATACATACAGAACAGAATCCCCTGTCAGAACCATAAGCATAAATGAAAACAACAGAGGTGTAATTATGTTACCCCTGACAATACATACAGAACAGAATCCCCTGTCAGAACCATAAGCATAATGAAAACAACAGAGGTGTATTATGTTGCCCCCTGACAATACATACAGAACAGAATCCCCTGTCAGAACCATAAGCATAATGAAAACAAACAGAGGTGTATTGTGTTACCCCCCCTGACAATACATACAGAACAGAATCCCCTGTCAGAACCATAAGCATAATGAAAACAACAGAGGTGTATTATGTTACCTACAACAATACATACAGAACAGAAATCCCCTGTCAGAACCATAAGCATAATGAAAACAACAGAGGTGTATTATGTGTCCCTGACAATACATACAGAACAGAATCCCCTGTCAGAACCATAAGCATAATGAAAACAACAGAGGTGTATTATGTTTACCCCTGACAATACATACAGAACAAAATCCCCTGTCAGAACCATAAGCATAATGAAAACAACAGAGGTGTATTATGCCTATCCCCTGACAATACATACAGAACAGAATCCCCTGTCAGAACCATAAGCATAATGAAAACAACAGAGGGTGTATATGTTACCCCTGACAATACATACAGAACAGAATCCCCTGTCAGAACCATAAGCATAATGAAAACAACAGAGGTGTATTATCGTTGCCCCTGACAATACATACAGAACAGAATCCCCTGTCAGAACCATAAGCATAATGAAAACAACAGAGGTGTATTATGTTGTCCCTGACAATACATACAGAACAGAATCCCCCTGTCAGAACCATAAGCATAAATGAAAACAACAGAGGGTGTATTATGCTGCCCCTGACAATACATACAGAACAGAATCCCCTGTCAGAACCATAAGCACAATGAAAACAACAGAGGTGTATTATGTTACCCACAACAATACATACAGAACAGAATCCCCTGTCAGAACCATAAGCATAATGAAAACAACAGAGGTGTATTATGTTGCCCCTGACAATACATACAGAACAGAATCCCCTGTCAGAACCATAAGCATAATGAACAACAACACAGGTGTATTATGTTACCCCTGACAATACATACAGAACAGAATCCCCTGTCAGAACCATAAGCATAATGAAAACAACAGAGGTGTATTATGTTGTCCCTGACAATACATACAGAACAGAATCCCCTGTCAGAACCATAAGCATAATGAAAACAACAGAGGTGTATTATGCTGTCCCTGACAATACATACAGAACAGAATCCCCTGTCAGAACCATAAGCCATAATGAAAACTACAGAGGTGTATTATGTTGTCCCTGACAATACATACAGAACAGAATCCCCTGTCAGAACCATAAGCATAATGAAAACAACAGAGGTGTATTATGTTACCCCTGACAATACATACAGAACTGAATCCCCTGTCAGAACCATAAGCATAATGAAAAAAACAGAGGTGTATTATGTTGTCCCTGACAATACACACAGAACAGAATCCCCTGTCAGAACCATAAGCATAATGAAAACAACAGAGGTGTATTATGTTACCCACAACAATACATACAGAACAGAATCCCCTGTCAGAACCATAAGCATAATGAAAACAACAGTGGTGTATTATGTTTCCCACAACAATACATACAGAACAGAATCCCCTGTCAGAACCATAAGCATAATGAAAACAACAGAGGTGTATTATGTTGTCCCTGACAATACATACAGAACAGAATCCCCTGTCTAGAACCATAAGCATAATGAAAACAACACAGGTGTATTATGTTACCCACAACAATACATACAGAACAGAATCCCCTGTCAGAACCATAAGCAAAATGAAAACAACAGAAGTGTATTATGTTGTCCCTGACAATACATACCGAACAGAATCCCCTGTCAGAAACCATAAGCATAATGAAAACAACAGAGGTGTATTATGTTAGTCCACAACAATACATACAGAACAGAATCCCCTGTCAGAACCATAAGCATAATGAAAACAACAGAGGTGTATTATGTTGTCAACAACAATTCATACAGAACAGAATCCCCTGTCAGAACCATAAGCATAATGAAAACAACAGAGGTGTATTATGTTGCCCCTGACAATACATACAGAACAGAATCCCCTGTCAAACCATAAGCATAATGAAAACAACAGAGGTGTATTATGTTACCCCTGACAATACATACAGAACAGAATCCCCTGTCAGAGACCATAAGCATAATGAAAACAACAGAGGTGTTATTATGCTGCCCCTGACAATACTCACAGAACAGAATCCCCCTGTCAGAACCATTAAGCACAATGAAAACAACAGAGGTGTATTATGCTGGCCCCTGACAATACATACAGATCAGAATCCCCTGTCATAACCATAAGCATAATGAAAACAACAGAGGTGTATTAAGTTGTCCCTGACAATGCATACAGAACAGAATCCCCTGTCAGAACCATAAGCATAATGAAAACAAGCAGAGGTGTATTATTTACCCACAACAATACATACAGAACAGAATCCCCTGTCAGAACATAAGCATAATGAAAACAACAGAGGTGTATTATGCTCGCCCTGACAATACAACACAGAACAGAATCCCCTGTCAGAACCATAAGCACAATGAAAACAACAGAGGTGTATTATGTTGCCCACAATACATACAGAGACAGAATCCCCTGTCAGAACCATAAGCATAATGAAAACAACAGAGGTGTATTATGTTGCCCCTGACAATACATACAGAACAGAATCCCCTGTCAGAACCATAAGCATTATGAAAACAACAGAGGTGTATTATGTTGTCCCTGACAATACACACAGAACAGAATCCCCTGTCAGAACCATAAGCATAATGAAAACAACAGAGGTGTATTATGTTGCCCCTGACAATACATACAGAACAGAATCCCCTGTCAGAACCATAAGCATAATGAAAACAACAGAGGTGGTATTATGCTTCCCCTGACAATACATACAGAACAGAATCCCTGTCAGAACCAAAAGCATAATTAAAACAACAGAGGTGTATTATGTTGCCCCTGACAAATACATACAGAACAGAATCCCCTGTCAGAACCATAAGCATAATGAAAAACAACAGAGGTGTATTATGTTGCCACTGACAATACATACAGAACAGAAACCCCTGTCAGAACCATAAAGCATAATGAAAAACAACAGAAGTGTATTATTGTTGTCCCTGACAATACATACAGAACAGGAATCCCCTGTCAGAACCATAAGCACAATGAAACAACAGAGGTGTATTAAGTTACCCACAACAATACATACAGAACAGAATCCCCTGTCAGAACCATAAGCATAATGAAAACTACAGAGGTGTAATATGTTACCCCTG
This sequence comes from Bombina bombina, assembly GCF_027579735.1. Lineage (NCBI taxonomy): Eukaryota > Metazoa > Chordata > Amphibia > Anura > Bombinatoridae > Bombina > Bombina bombina. The sequence goes on from NC_069503.1 coordinate 2,843,280, forward strand.
ACAATACACACAGAACAGAATCCCCTGTCAGAACCATAAGCATAATGAAAACAACAGAGGTGTATTATGTTACCCACAACAATACATTACAGAACAGATTCCCCTGTCAGAACCATAAGCATAATGAAAACAACAGAGGTGTATTATGCTGTCCCTGACTATACATACAGAACAGAATCCCCTGTCAGAACCATAAGCATAATGAAAACAACAGAGGTGTATTATGTTGCCCCTGACAATACATACAGAACAGAATCCCCTGTCAGAACCATAAGCATAATGAAAAACAACAGAGGTGTATTATGTTGCCCCTGACAATGCATAGCAGAACAGAATCCCCTGTCTAGAACCATAAGCATAATGAAAACAACAGAGGTGTATTATGCTTCCCTGACAATACATACAGAACAGAATCCCCTGTCAGAACATAAGCATAATGAAGAACAACAGAGGTGTATTATGTTGCCCCTGACAATACATACAGAACAGAGATCCCCCTGTCAGAACCATAAGCATAATGAAAACAACAGAAGTGTATTATGTTGTCCCTGACAATACAACAGAACAGAATCCCTGTCAGAACCATAAGCACAATGAAAACAACAGAGGTGTATTAATGTTACCCACAACAATACATACAGAACAGAATCCCCTGTCAGAACCATAAGCATAATGAAAACAACAGAGGTGTATTATGTTACCCCTGACAATACACACAGAACAGAATCCCCTGTCAGAACCATAAGCATAATGAAAACAACAGAGGTGTATTATGCTGTCCCTGACAATACTACAGAACAGAATCCCCTGTCAGAACCATAAGCATAATGAAAACAACAGAGGTGTATTATGTTGCCCTGACAATACATACAGAACAGAATCCCCTGTCAGAACCATAAGCATAATGAAAACAACAGAGGTGTATTATGTTACCCCTGACAATACATACAGAACAGAAATCCCCTGTCAGAACCATAAGCATAATGAAAACAACAGAGGTGTATTATGTTTGCCCACAACAATACATACAGAACAGAATCCCCTGTCAGAACTCCAGTAAGCATAATGAAAACAACAGAGGTGTATTATGTTACCCCTGACAATACATACAGAACAGAATCCCCTGTCAGAACCATAAGCATAATGAAAACAAACAGAGGTGTATTATGTTGCCTCTGACAATACATACAGAACAGAATCCCCTGTCAGAACCATAAGCATAATGAAAACAACATAGGTGTATTATGTTGCCACAGCAATACATTACAGAACAGAATCCCCTGTCAGAACCATAAGCAGAATGAAAACAACAGAGGTGTATTATGCTTCCCCTGACAATACATACAGAACAGAATCCCCTGTCAGAACCATAAGCATAATGAAAACAACAGAGGTTGTATTATGTTGTCTCTGACATACATACAGAACAGAATCCCCTGTCAGAACCATAAGCATAATGAAAACAACAGAGGTGTATTATGTTGCCCCTGACAATACATACAGAACAGAATCCCCTGTCAGAACCATAAGCATAATGAAAACAACAGAGGTGTATTATGTTGTCCCTGACAATACATACAGAACAGAATCCCCTGTCAGAACCATAAGCATAATGAAAACAACAGAGGTGTATTATGTTGCCCACAACAATACACACAGAACAGAATCCCCTGTCAGAACCATAAGCATAATGAAAACAACAGTGGTGTATTATGCTGTCCCTGACATACACACAGAACAGAATCCCTGTCAGAACCATAAGCATAATGAAAACAACAGAGGTGTTTATGTTGCCCACAACAATACATACAGAACAGAATCCCCTGTCAGAACCATAAGCAATAATGAAAACAACAGTGGTGTATTATGTTGCCCCTGACAATACATACAGAACAGAATCCCCTGTCATAACCATAAGCATAATGAAAACAACAGAGGTGTATTATGTTACTCTGACAATACATACAGAACAGGAATCCCCTGATCAGAACCATAAGCATAATGAAAACAACAGTGGTGTATTATGTTACCACACAACAATACATACAGAACATAATCCCCTGTCAGAACCATAAGCATAATGAAAACAACAGAGGGTGTATTATGTTGTCCTGACAATACATACAGAACAGAATCCCCTGTCAGAAACCATAAGCTAATGACTAAACAACAGAGGTGTATTATGTTGCCCCTGCAATACATACAGAACAGAATCCCCTGTCAGGAACCAAAGCATAATGAAAACAACAGAGGTGTATTATGTTGCCCCTGACAATACATACAGAACAGAATCCCCTGTCAGAACCATAAGCATAATGAAAACAACAGAGGTGTATTGGTGTTACCCCCTGACAATACATACAGAACAGAATCCCCTGTCAGAACCATAAGCATAATGAAAACAACAGAGGTGTATTATGTTACACCCTGACAATGACATACAGAACAGAATCCCCTGTCAGAACCATAAGCATAATGAAAGAACAACCAGAGGTGCTATTATGTTGTCCCTGACAATACACACAGACACAGAATCCCCTGTCAGAACCATAAGCATAAAGAAAACAACAGAGGTGTATTATGTTGTCCTGACAATGCATACAGAACAGAATCCCCTGTCAGAAACCATAAGCATAATGAAAAAAAACACGAGGTGTATTATGTTGTCCCTGACAATACATACAGGAACAGAATCCCCTGTCAGAACCCTAAGCATAATGAAAACAACAGAGGTGTATTATTGTGAGGATTGTCCGTTTGTATGCTATCCCTTTAAGGATTTTACTTCCTTTTACTATTTAAGGACCCCACCTCCTATTTTCCTTTGGCTGGCGAATTGAGTGTTGTAGTCCATTCAGCTACGGAATCTTATCCTTGCTAGCTCTGAGGATTTACTTCCCTACGTTTTCCTGTTACCTGTTTCCAGACTTTCGTGAGAGGAACCATGTTACAACTCTGTACTTACAGCAGTCTCTCTCCTTGCTTCCGAGAGATCGATGTGCTCTACTCTGACGTCATCAGCTACGGACGTGCAGAGTAACCTGAACAGCCCTTCTCACTCCCGGGCATCTCCGAATGCAGTGAGAGCTGTGTGAGATACAGACCAGCCTGTCTTGCTCCCCGACGTCTCCGGTACCATCGTGAGCACACCCCTCCTAATAACGGTAACACCTTTATTGCCATATTGATTTTAGTAAAGTTATTTTAAGTTAATCTTACTTGCTTCTATTTTGGCATAATTAACTCAATTGTGTTTAACTGAGGGAAATCTCGCTATTTGTTGACACAGTGACACAGCATCCACTTTTTTGAATACAAGGGGTTCCTGAGTAACCTATACTTAAGTATTAGGATATCAACTAAGATATTTCCTAGCAAATTTCTTATACATAAGTAGTACTTTACAAGAATTCGCCAGCCTAATAGAAAGTGAGGAATATTTATATATATTCCTTATTGATTTCTGCACTTGAGGAAATTGACGTACTACTTTAAGGCTGACATTGATCAGGATACTATGGCAAACCGTATCCAGGCTCTGTCTGATAGAATGGATTACATTAGCAACTCCTTCCAGGAACTACAAGTTGAGACCAGGCACTTAAAGCCTGTCTTAGAGAGGTTCTTTCAGTAAAACCTAGTCAAACAGAGACACACCCAGAACCCTCGGTTTCACCCCCTGAAAAGTTCACTGGGACTCGCTCTCAATTTAGGAGAATTCAAAAACTCCTGCTTATTATTATTTGAGCTCAAACCCAGAACTTATCCCTCAGAGAGGGGTTAGAGTACTGACTGTTATCTCGTACCTCAGGGGTGAACCGAGAGCCTGGGGCAGATTCATATTATGAGAGACAGGATTCTATTTTGGGATCATTAGATGGGTTTTTTGCTGAAATGTCCATCCCTTTATGATGACCCATTTAAAACAGGTGTCTGCAGAGAACGCTCTAAGATCCCTTAAACAATCATAGAATCCTGTAGAAGTATATATAACCCAGTTCAAAATCTCTGCCACTGACTCCTATGGAAAGAAGTATCCCTAAAAAAATCAGTTCCCGAATTGGTCTCTCAGAGAGATAAGGACGAGCTTTCTCGCATTGGAATTCCAGAAACCCTTGAGGAACTTTTTTCCCTTGCAATAAGTATTGATCGTACGCCTCAGGGAAGGCGCTCAGAAAAAGCAAGCTCCTCTAAAGAGATACTATACCTTCCCCTAGTTAACGCTACGAAGGATTAAGCACAACCCATGGAAATTGGGGTTTGTGAAAGGGCCACTACCACCTCAGGAAAAATTATGGAGAAAGGCTCAAATTTGTGCATGTATTGTGCAGCTACAAACATGAGGTTAAGGGACTGTTCCCAGTCCTCTCTAAACAAAAATCATGTAGTTTATCTAACTTCCATATAAGTTCTGTGAGTGGTACACTGTCATCCAGGTTTATAACCATACCCATTGTTTGCAGTGGGACAACATCAGGATCACGACTGAAGGCTATTGTTGACACGGTTCCTGTGGGGAATTTTGTTGAAATGACATTTGCAAATGTAATAAAATTCCATTGTTGTGTAAGCAGACCCTGTCCTCTGTAAAAGTCATTGATGTAGGTCTTTGTCCACAGGTCCTGTCACCCATCAGACTTACCACTACAATCTCTCTACAAAGACTTACATCTCTGGGGATTTAACCTTAGATGTCATACATTCCCCTATGTTTAATTGTCATACTTGGGATTCATTGGTTACGCCAACATAAACCTTTGATTGAATGGTATACTCTTGGTCTCACTTTTCCTACAAACACTCCTCCTGAAACAAAACATAGTACACCTACAGTACTAAACATCACTAGAAATCTGCTATTCCCACACATTATCTCGATTTCAGTGACGTTTTGATTAAAAAAGAATGCTGAAACTCTGCCGCCCCCAGTAGGGCAGATACTATTGCCCGATTGATCTCTCTTCCTGGGGTTTCCTATCCCTTTCGGCATATCTATCCATTATCTAAGCCCGAACTGGGAACAATCGTAAGAATTATATTAATGAGAACCTCAGGAAGGGTGTTCATATGACCTAGCACGTCGCCATCTGGGGCTGCATGTTTTTTGTCACTAATAAGGATGGGTCTTTAAGGCCTATTAATGATTATAGAGAGCTGAACAGACGTACTAGAAAAAATAGGTTCCCACTCATACCCGAGCTGATAGAGAGATAGAGGGGTGCCTCGGTTACACAAAATTGGATCTCCGAGGGTGCCTATAATCTCATCAGAATGAGAGCTGGAGACGAATGGCTTACAGCATTCAGGACCAGATATGGCCTGTTCGAATATACTGTAATGCCATTCGGTAGTTGTGCAACGCTCCAGCTACATTTCAATGTTTAATCATACGACTATGTTCAGAGACATACTTGATGTTTACGTGGTTGTATAATTGGGATGACATCCTGATCTACTACTGCAGACCTAACCAACACAGATTACATGTAAGGAATGTCTTATCCAGGTTTAGAGAACACCGGCTTTACGCCAAACTTGAAAAGTATCTTTTGACACAGATGATATAGCCTTTCTAGGGTACCATATCAACTCCATTAGGTATTAGTATGCAAGAAGATAAGTGCAGGCTAGTTCAAACGTGGCCCATTCCCACCTCAAAGAAGGATGTCCAGCGTTTCCTGGGCTTTTCTAATTTCTACAGGAAGTTTATTCCAGGTTTTGCCAAAACAACCAAACCACTAACTGATCTGACAAACTCAACTCTCACTTCAAGTGGAGCTAATCAGACGCAGGCAGTGTTTGATTTGCTAAAACACAAATTCTCATCAAAGTCCATTTACAGTTCCCAGATTTAGACAAACAATTTATTCTAGAAGTTGACGCAAATCCGATTAGTGCGATTGGGGCCATCTAGTCTCAGAGGAATCTCTTTAAGGTAACCCTTACATCCTGTGGCATTCTTCTCAAGACTTATGCTCCCCGCGGAACTCAATTATCCGGTAGGGGAGAAGGAGGCTTCCTGGCCATCAGGCCTCTATCGATCATATGGCGTCATCTGCTAGAAGGCGCAACATCATCCATAGTAATCTATACCGACCATAGAAAACCTCCAGTACTTACAGGTCCAACAGGACCTCTATCTTCTAGGCAATTACGTTGGAGCCTCTACTTCTCCAGATTCCGTTACATTATCACCTATCGTACCTGCGTACAAAAAATGGTAAGGCTGACGCCTTATCTAGAAAGCGATCAAAAGACTCTCTCCTACCCAGATTCCTTCTACTGTGATACCTAAACATTGCATTGTGGTATGCTGCGGATTTGATTCCTTATCTGAAGGAGGCACAACAGACTGATAACACGAAACCACTGAGTGATTTGCACTTAGACTCGGACCGCCTATACAGATACCAGGATAGGTTCTATGTGCCACCCCTCTCTCAGACCATCTGTACTTAATATGGTTCATAACTCAACCCTTAGCTGAGATTTGGGTCTTATGAAATCTCAGATCTCCTAAAAAGATCCTTTTGGTGGGGCCCTACCTATGATGAAAGATTTGAATCTCTATATCTCACAGTGTAACATCTGTGCCACAACAAAACATTCTAGACAACTTCCACTCGGTTACTCCATCAATACCGGCTTCCACATGCACCCTGGGAGACGGTTTCATTGGACTTCGTTGTTGACACTCCCCTTATCGTTGTCATACACTACTATAATGGCTTTGTAACCCGATTTATTTTTCGAAAATGGCACATTTTAATCCCACTCACTACTTTACCTTCGGCGGAAAAGACAAGTGACATCTTTGTTAAGGAAATTAATTCGATTACATGGCATCCCTAAAGGTTTGATAAGTGATAGAGGAACACAGTTCACCCTCCAGGTTCTGGAGAAACCTTTGTAAGGCATTACATATAGAACAACGTCTCAGCACCTCCTATCACCCCCCAAACTAACGGGCAAAACGAGCGTGTCAATCAGTGCCTCGAACAGTACCTGAGATGCTACTGTTCCCCATCAGCAAGACACATGGGCATCCTACTTACCTCTGGCTAAGATTGCTTACAATAATAGCAAAAGTTCTTCAACTGGATACAGTCCCTTTTTCATCAACTATGGCTACCACCCTCGTTTGATCTCTTCCCCCGAATTTGAAACACCTTGTCCACGAGTCAATGATCTGGTGAATGACATGTCCCAGATCTTCACGTCTTGTACGGGACATATCCATCAAGCCCAATCTACTCAACGGAGTCACTACAACCTTCGCCATAGAAAGGCCCCTGAGACTACTCTGGGTCAACTTGTCTGGCTCTCAACTAAGAATCTGAAGCTCCTTATCCTAGTCGAAAGTTAGGTCCATTATTCATTGGACCCTACCCTAATCCTTCGTTTGGGTTAATCCTGTTACTGTTACTCTCGACCTCCCATCTACCATCCGGATTCACCCTACATTCCATGTCTCCTTGGTCAAGCCTTGCACCTCACCTGCGTCTGGTTCTACATCTCTTCCTGCTCCTGGTGTTGGTGTTCCTGATGTTGATTATGAAGTTCAGACCATCCTTGATTCCCCGTTACCGTCATGGACGTTGTTTTATTTGATACATTGGAAGGGTTACGGACATGACGAGGATACCTGGGAACCCGGCCCTCTAATGTGTCTGCACCTCGGCTGTTTCCATATTCCATAGGAGGTTTCCGGATAGACCACGGCCTTGAACCTCGTTGTGGTTCCTTTTTTGGGGGGCCTATGTGAGGATTGTCCGGGTTGTATGCTATCCCTTTAAGGATTTTACATTCCTTTTACTATTTAAGGACCCACCTCCTATTTTCCTTTGCTGGCGAATTGAGTGTTGTAGCCATTCAGCTACGGAATCTTATCCTTGCTAGCTCTGAGGATTTACTTCCCTACGTTTCTGTTACCTGTTTCCAGACCTTTCTGAAGGAACCAGTTTACTAACTCCTGAACTTACAGGCAGTCTCTCTCCTTGCTTCCGAGAGATCGTGTGCTCTACTCTGACGTCATCAGCTACGGACGTGCAGAGTAACCTGAACAGCCCTTCCTCACTCCCGGGCATCTCCGGATGCAGTGAGGAGCTGTGTAGAGATAAACAGACCAGCCTGTCTTGCTCCCGACGTCTCCGGGTACCATACGTGAGCACACCCCTCCTAATAACGGTAACACCTTTATTGTCATTATTGATTTTAGTAAAGATTATTTTAAGTTAATCTTACTGCCTTCATTTTGGCATAAATTAACTCATTGTGTTAACTGAGGAAAATCTCGCTAATTGTTGACACAGTGACACACATCCACATATTTTGAATACAAGGTGTTCCCTGAGTAACTATAGCTTAAGTATTAGGATATCAACTAAGATATTCCTAGTAAATTCTTATACATAAGGTAGTAATTTACAATTATGTTGCCCCCGACAATACATACACTTGAGACCCGTTATTTAAAAGAAGCTTTCCTGCTCTTTCAAGTGAGTAGTCCTGTGCAAACCCTTCAGGCAGATGATCGCTGGCACCCTTCACTGATTTAAAAGCTCTTGGGAAAGACGAGCTGTTTGTTAAAAATGCGTTGAGCAACAGAGCAACAATAAAAGTTGTATTTACTTGGAAAGATCATTTGGTCTGAATAAACTGCCTGATTTCGGAATTACTCCAGTGAGTATTTTTGCACACAGAGTTTGGCTTGCACATACATGTGACATTTATTTCCAGTGCTAAACAGAGGCTATTCTAAATTGGAAGATACCACTGCGATTTCAAGCCGTTTGATTGAACACAACGGGAACCCCAGGGACCTGTGCCTCCTTTACCGAGACTGTGGGACGGCAGTGATTCATCAATAGAGGGGAGATTGTTCTAACCTCTATTTTTACATTATATTATATATATATATATATATAATATATAAATATATATATATATATATGTGTGTGTGTAGTATATATATGTACACACACACACACAGAGTATTTGTGTATATTTTTGTAATTAACACAATTCAAGTACAGGGGTTTATGTCCTTTCAGCTATAAAGTGACTGATAACCTGGCAGTAAAGACTAGCCTAATGGTTTTTGTACTATTGATAGGGTTCATAGATTATGTTTATCTGCACTAATTAAAAAAATAAAAATAAAAATGGGAAAATGTAAATATGGGTATTATTTTGTAAAATTCTTTATGGACGACTTTGTGTAGGAACTATTCACAATTTATTTTTATTTATTTTTTTGCTATTATGAGTAACTTCAGACAGGGGGTAGGCGAACATGCAAGTCACCCCTCGGAGAATCCATAAGTTGTATACGTTTTAAATGTAAAATTGTGTAAGGTTATAAATACACGGGGAATCAATATGTTGTAATATTTGTAAGGTTAGCGATACCTGGGGAATCAAAATGTTGTAATATTTGTAAGGTTAGCAATACCAGGGGAATCGAAATGCAGTAATATTTGTAAGGTTAGAGATACCCGGGAATCAAAATGTTGTAAATATTTGTATGGTTAGAGATACCTGTGGAATCAATATGTTGTAATATTTGTATGGTTAAGAGATACCTGGGGAATCAATATGTTGTAATATTAGTTATGGTTAGAGATACCCAGGGTATCAAATATGTTGTAATATTTGTAAGGTTAGAGAAATACCAGGGGAATCAATATGTTGTAATATTTGTATGTTAGAGATACCCGGGGAATCAAAATGTTGTAATATTTGTATGGATAGAGATACCTGTGGAATCAATTATGTTGTTAATATTTGTATGGTTAGAGATACCTGTGGAATCAATATGTTGTAATATTTGTATGGTTAGAGATACCTGGGAATCAATATGTTGTAATATTTGTATGGTTAGAGATACCCAGGGTATCAATATGTTGTAATATTTGTAAGGTTAGAGATACCTAGGGAATCAATATGTAGTAATATTTGTATGTTTAGAGATACCCGGGTAATCATTATGTTGTAATATTTGTATGGTTAGAGAAGCTGACTGAGGTGGTGGCGTTATTAGCTAAAGAGAAGCTGAATGAGGTGTTAGCGTTATTAGCTAAAGAGAAGCTGAATGAGAAGGTGTTGGTGTTATTAGCTAAAGAGAAGCTGAATGAGAAGGTGTTGGTGTTATTAGCTAAAGAGAAGCTGAATGAGAAGGTGTTGGTGTTATTAGCTAAAGAGAAGCTGAATGAGAAGGTGTTGGTGTTATTAGCTAAAGAGAAGCTGAATGAGAAGGTGTTGGTGTTATTAGCTAAAGAGAAGCTGAATGAGAAGGTGTTGGTGTTATTAGCTAAAGAGAAGCTGAATGAGAAGGTGTTGTGTTATTAGCTAAAGGGAAGCTGAATGAGAAGGTGTTAGCGTTATTAGCTAAAGAGAAGCTGAATGAGAAGGTGTTGGTGTTATTAGCTAAAGAGAAGCTGAATGAGAAGGTGTTAGTGTTATTAGCTAAAGGGAAGCTGAATGAGAAGGTGTTAATGTTATTAGCTAAAGAGAAGCTGAATGAGAAGGTGTTGGTGTTATTAGCTAAAGAGAAGCTGAATGAGAAGGTGTTGGTGTTATTAGCTAAAGGGAAGCTGAATGAGAAGGTGTTGGTGTTATTAGCTAAAGAGAAGCTGAATGAGAAGGTGTTGGTGTTATTAGCTAAAGAGAAGCTGAATGAGAAGGTGTTGGTGTTATTAGCTAAAGAGAAGCTGAATGAGAAGGTGTTAGTGTTATTAGCTAAAGAGAAGCTGAATGAGAAGGTGTTGGTGTTATTAGCTAAAGAGAAGCTGAATGAGAAGGTGTTAGTGTTATTAGCTAAAGGGAAGCTGAATGAGAAGGTGTTGGTGTTATTAGCTAAAGAGAAGCTGAATGAGAAGGTGTTGGTGTTATTAGCTAAAGAGAAGCTGAATGAGAAGGTGTTAGTGTTATTAGCTAAAAGGAAGCTGAATGAGAAGGTGTTGGTGTTATTAGCTAAAGAGAAGCTGAATGAGAAGGTGTTGGTGTTATTAGCTAAAGAGAAGCTGAATGAGAAGGTGTTAGCATTATTAGCTAAAGAGAAGCTGAATGAGAAGGTGTTAATGTTATTAGCTAAAGAGAAGCTGAATGAGAAGGTGTTGGTGTTATTAGCTAAAGAGAAGCTGAATGAGAAGGTGTTAGCATTATTAGCTAAAGAGAAGCTGAATGAGAAGGTGTTAATGTTATTAGCTAAAGAGAAGCTGAATGAGAAGGTGTTAATGTTATTAGCTAAAGAGAAGCTGAATGAGAAGGTGTTAGCGTTATTAGCTAAAGAGAAGCTGAATGAGAAGGTGTTGGTGTTATTAGCTAAAGAGAAGCTGAATGAGAAGGTGTTGGTGTTATTAGCTAAAGAGAAGCTGAATGAGAAGGTGTTGGTATTATTAGCTAAAGAGAAGCTGAATGAGAAGGTGTTGGTGTTATTAGCTAAAGAGAAGCTGAATGAGAAGGTGGTTAGCGTTATTAGCTAAAGAAAAGCTGAATGAGAAGGTGTTGGTGTTATTAGCTAAAGAGAAGCTGAAAGAGAAGGTGTTAGTGTTATTAGCTAAAGAGAAGCTGAATGAGAAGGTGTTGGCGTTATTAGCTAAAGAGAAGCTGAATGAGAAGATGTTAGCGTTATTAGCTAAAGAGAAGCTGAATGAGAAGTTGTTAGTGTTATTAGCTAAAGAGAAGCTGAATGAGAAGGTGTTAGCGTTATTAGCTAAAGAGAAGCTGAAAGAAAGGTGTTAGTGTTATTAGCTAAAGAGAAGCTGAGATGAGAAGGTGTTGGCGTTATTAGCTAAAGAGAAGCTGAATGAGAAGGTGTTGTGTTATTAGCTAAAGGGAAGCTGAATGAGAAGGTGTTAGCGTTATTAGCTAAAGAGAAGCTGAATGAGAAGGTGTTGGTGTTATTAGCTAAAGAGAAGCTGAATGAGAAGGTGTTGTGTTATTAGCTAAAAGAGAAGCTGAATGAGAAGGTGTTAGCATTATTAGCTAAAGAGAAGCTGAATGAGAAGGTGTTAATGTTATTAGCTAAAGAGAAGCTGAATGAGAAGGTGTTAATGTTATTAGCTAAAGAGAAGCTGAATGAGAAGGTGTTAGCGTTATTAGCTAAAGAGAAGCTGAATGAGAAGGTGTTGGTGTTATTAGCTAAAGAGAAGCTGAATGAGAAGGTGTTGGTGTTATTAGCTAAAGATAAGCTGAATGAGAAGGTGTTAGCGTTATTTGCTAAAGAGAACCTGAATGAGAAGGTGTTGGTGTTATTAGCTAAAGAGAAGCTGAATGAGAAGGTGTTGCGTTATTAGCTAAAGAGAAGCTGAATGAGAAGGTGTTAGTGTTATTAGCTAAAGGGAAGCTGAATGAGAAGGTGTTAATGTTATTAGCTAAAGAGAAGCTGAATGAGAAGGTGTTGGTGTTATTAGCTAAAGAGAAGCTGAATGAGAAGGTGTTGGTGTTATTAGCTAAAGGGAAGCTGAATGAGAAGGTGTTGGTGTTATTAGCTAAAGAGAAGCTGAATGAGAAGGTGTTGGTGTTATTAGCTAAAGAGACGCTGAATGAGAAGGTGTTGGTGTTATTAGCTAAAGAGAAGCTGAATGAGAAGGTGTTAGTGTTATTAGCTAAAAGGAAGCTGAATGAGAAGGTGTTGGTGTTATTAGCTAAAGAGAAGCTGAATGAGAAGGTGTTGGTGTTATTAGCTAAAGAGAAGCTGAATGAGAAGGTGTTAGCATTATTAGCTAAAGAGAAGCTGAATGAGAAGGTGTTAATGTTATTAGCTAAAGAGAAGCTGAATGAGAAGGTGTTGGTGTTATTAGCTAAAGAGAAGCTGAATGAGAAGGTGTTGGCGTTATTAGCTAAAGAGAAGCTGAATGAGAAGGTGTTAATGTTATTAGCTAAAGAGAAGCTGAATGAGAAGGTGTTAATGTTATTAGCTAAAGAGAAGCTGAATGAGAAGGTGTTAGCGTTATTAGCTAAAGAGAAGCTGAATGAGAAGGTGTTGGTGTTATTAGCTAAAGAGAAGCTGAATGAGAAGGTGTTGGTGTTATTAGCTAAAGAGAAGCTGAATGAGAAGGTGTTGGTATTATTAGCTAAAGAGAAGCTGAATGAGAAGGTGTTGGTGTTATTAGCTAAAGAGAAGCTGAATGAGAAGGTGTTAGCGTTATTAGCTAAAGAAAGCTGAATGAGAAGGTGTTGGTTTATTAGCTAAAGAGAAGCTGAAAGAGAAGGTGTTAGTGTTATTAGCTAAAGAGAAGCTGAATGAGAAGGTGTTGGCGTTATTAGCTAAAGAGAAGCTGAATGAGAAGATGTTAGCGTTATTAGCTAAAGAGAAGCTGAATGAGAAGGTGTTAGTGTTATTAGCTAAAGAGAAGCTGAATGAGAAGGTGTTAGCGTTATTAGCTAAAGAGAAGCTGAATGAAAAGGTGTTAGTGTTATTAGCTAAAGAGAAGCTGAATGAGAAGGTGTTGGCGTTATTAGCTAAAGAGAAGCTGAATGAGAAGGTGTTGTGTTATTAGCTAAAGGGAAGCTGAATGAGAAGGTGTTAGCGTTATTAGCTAAAGAGAAGCTGAATGAGAAGGTGTTGGTGTTATTAGCTAAAGAGAAGCTGAATGAGAAGGTGTTGTGTTATTAGCTAAAGAGAAGCTGAATGAGAAGGTGTTAGCATTATTAGCTAAAGAGAAGCTGAATGAGAAGGTGTTAATGTTATTAGCTAAAGAGAAGCTGAATTAGAAGGTGTTAATGTTATTAGCTAAAGAGAAGCTGAATGAGAAGGTGTTAGCGTTATTAGCTAAAGAGAAGCTGAATGAGAAGGTGTTGGTGTTATTAGCTAAAGAGAAGCTGAATGAGAAGGTGTTGGTGTTATTAGCTAAAGATAAGCTGAATGAGAAGGTGTTAGCGTTATTTGCTAAAGAGAACCTGAATGAGAAGGTGTTGGTGTTATTAGCTAAAGAGAAGCTGAATGAGAAGGTGTTGCGTTATTAGCTAAAGAGAAGCTGAATGAGAAGGTGTTAGTGTTATTAGCTAAAGGGAAGCTGAATGAGAAGGTGTTAATGTTATTAGCTAAAGAGAAGCTGAATGAGAAGGTGTTGGTGTTATTAGCTAAAGAGAAGCTGAATGAGAAGGTGTTGTGTTATTAGCTAAAGGGAAGCTGAATGAGAAGGTGTTGGTGTTATTAGCTAAAGAGAAGCTGAATGAGAAGGTGTTGGTGTTATTAGCTAAAGAGACGCTGAATGAGAAGGTGTTGGTGTTATTAGCTAAAGAGAAGCTGAATGAGAAGGTGTTAGAGTTATTAGCTAAAAGGAAGCTGAATGAGAAGGTGTTGGTGTTATTAGCTAAAGAGAAGCTGAATGAGAAGGTGTTGGTGTTATTAGCTAAAGAGAAGCTGAATGAGAAGGTGTTAGTGTTATTAGCTAAAAGGAAGCTGAATGAGAAGGTGTTGGTGTTATTAGCTAAAGAGAAGCTGAATGAGAAGGTGTTGGTGTTATTAGCTAAAGAGAAGCTGAATGAGAAGGTGTTAGTGTTATTAGCTAAAAGGAAGCTGAATGAGAAGGTGTTGGTGTTATTAGCTAAAGAGAAGCTGAATGAGAAGGTGTTGGTGTTATTAGCTAAAGAGAAGCTGAAAGAGAAGGTGTTAGTGTTATTAGCTAAAGAGAAGCTGAATGAGAAGGTGTTGGCGTTATTAGCTAAAGAGAAGCTGAATGAGAAGGTGTTAGCGTTATTAGCTAAAGAGAAGCTGAATGAAAAGGTGTTGTGTTATTAGCTAAAGAGAAGCTGAATGAGAAGGTGTTAGTGTTATTAGCTAAAGAGAAGCTGAATGAGAAGGTGTTAGCGTTATTAGCTAAAGAGAAGCTGAATGAAAAGGTGTTAGTGTTATTAGCTAAAGAGAAGCTGAATGAGAAGGTGTTGGCGTTATTAGCTAAAGAGAAGCTGAATGAGAAGGTGTTAGTGTTATTAGCTAAAGAGAAGCTGAATGAGAAGGTGTTAGTGTTATTAGCTAAAGAAGAAGGTGTTAGCGTTATTGTCCCATCAAGTCTATCCATATTACATGTTACTGATTTATGTATGTCCTATCAAGTCTACTCATATTACATGTTACTGCTTTATGCATGTCCTATCAAGTCTACTCATATTACATGTTACTGCTTTATGTATGTCCTATCAAGTCTACTTATATTACATGTTACTGCTTTATGTATGTCCCATCAAGTCTACTCATATTACATGTTACTGCTTTATGTATGTCCTATCAAGTCTACTCATATTACATGTTACTGCTTTATGTATGTCATATCAAGTCTACTTATATTACATGTTACTGCTTTATGTATGTCCTATCAAGTCTACTCATATTACATGTTGCTGCTTTATGTATGTCCTATCAAGTCTACTCATATTACATGTTACTGCTTTATGTATGTCCCATCAAGTCTACTCATATTACATGTTACTGCTTTATGTATGTCCTATCAAGTCTACTCATATTACATGTTACTGCTTTATGTATGTCATATCAAGTCTACTCATATTACATGTTACTGCTTTATGTATGTCCCATCAAGTCTACTCATATTACATGTTACTGCTTTATGTATGTCCCATCAAGTCTACTCATATTACATGTTACTGCTTTATGTATGTCCTATCAAGTCTACTCATATTACATGTTACTGCTTTATGTATGTCATATCAAGTCTACTCATATTACATGTTACTGCTTTATGTATGTTCTATCAAGTCTACTCATATTACATGTTACTGCTTTATGTATGTCCCATCAAGTCTACTCATATTACATATTACTGCTTTATGTATGTCCTATCAAGTCTACTCATATTACATGTTACTGCTTTATGTATGTCATATCAAGTCTACTCATATTACATGTTACTACTTTATGTATGTCCTATCAAGTCTACTCATATTACATGTTACTGCTTTATGTATGTCCCATCAAGTCTACTTATTACATGTTACTGCTTTATGTATGTCACATCAAGTCTACTCATATTACATGTTACTGCTTTATGTATGTCCTATCAAGTCTACTCATATTACATGTTACTGCTTTATGTATGTCATATCAAGTCTACTTATATTACATGTTACTGCTTTATGTATGTCCCATCAAGTCTACTCATATTACATGTTACTGCTTTATGTATGTCCCATCAAGTCTACTCATATTACATGTTACTGCTTTATGTATGTCCCATCAAGTCTACTCATATTACATGTTACTACTTTATGCATGTCCCAGGCATTTTTTAATTATTTTACAGTCCCTGTGTTTACAACCTATACTGGAAGTTTATTTCATGAATCCACCAACCTTTCTGTAAACCTTGCTATTTCTGTTACTAATACCTTTCCCAATGTAACAAGGTATTCGATTTGCCTTACTGACTGCACTGCTGCATTGTCTACCAAATTTTATATAATATGAAATAATAATTCCCAAGTCCCGTTCCTCTTTAGTTACAGTCAGTAATGTACCATTGAGACTAACATTAGCCTTTTGTTTTTTTTGGATCCTATATGCTTAAGTTTGCTCTTGGTAATATTACATTTTAGATCCCAGTCCTCCAGTTTTTTATATCACTGCTCATTTGATCCACTGCTCCTGGTACATGAACTTTGTTATACATTTTTGTATCATCAGCAATCAAGCAAATCTTTCCCTGAAGTCAATATCACTAATGAACATGTTAAACAAAACAGGCCCAATAACTGACCCTTGGGGAACACCACTAGTAACTGGCCCCTCATTTGAATGTAGTCCATTAATGTAAAAACTCTGCCTTTTTAAGCCAGCAATCTACCCACATAACAAATTTAGCATCTACTCCAAGGCAATACATTTTGTGAATTAATTTGTTGTGTGGGACAAATGCTTTGCTAGATACGGTGCATCTATGGCTCCTCCCTGATTTATTCATTTAGTTACATGGTCAAAGAAACCAGAATAGCTGATCTGTCACTGTGCCCAATGATCTAAAGCTCACCTTACTGGTGAGATTATCTAACAAGTCTCAGCATTACTGTGAGGTCTCTGAGAGCAGGTGAAGGACACCTACATTAATATTTCATACTCAAAAACAGCCTCCCACTCTCTGTCTCAACCTCCGATCACACAGTCTCTCACCCTGTATCTCTCTTCCTCTGATCAGACAGTCTCTCTCCCTGTGTCTCTCTTCCTCTGATCAGACAGTGTCTCACCCGGTCTCTCTTCCTCTGATCAGACAGTCTCTCACCCTGTGTCTCTTCCTCTGATCAGACAGTGTCTCACCCGGTCTCTCTTCCTCTGATCAGACAGTCTCTCACCCTGTGTCTCTCTTCCTCTGATCAGACAGTCTCTCATCCTGTCTCTCTTCCTCCGATCAGACAGTCTCTCACCCTGTGTCTCTCTTCCTTGATCAGACAGTCTCTCACCCTGTGTCTCTCTTCCTCTGATCAGACAGTGTCTCACCCGGTCTCTCTTCCTCTGATCAGACAGTCTCTCACCCTGTGTCTCTCTTCCTCTGATCAGACAGTCTCTCATCCTGTCTCTCTTCCTCCGATCAGACAGTCTCTCACCCTGTGTCTCTCTTCCTTGATCAGACAGTCTCTCACCCTGTATCTCTCTTCCTCTGATCAGACAGTCTCTCACCCTGTGTCTCTCTTCCTTTGATCAGACCGTCTCTCACCCTGTGTCTCTCTCCCTCTAATCAGACAGTCTCTCACCCTGTGTCTCTCTCCCTCTAATCAGACAGTCTCTCACCCTGTGTCTCTCTTCCTCTGATCAGACAGTCTCTCACCCTGTGTCTCTCTTCCTCTGATCAGACATTCTCTCACCCTGTGTCTCTCTTCCTTGATCAGATAGTCTCTCACCCTGTGTCTCTCTTTCTCTGATCAGACAGTCTCTCACCCTGTGTCTCTCTTTCTCTGATCAGACAGTCTCTGACCCTGTGTCTCTCTTCCTCTGATCAGACAGTCTCTGACCCTGTGTCTCTCTTCCTCTGATCAGATAGTCTCTCACCCTGTGTCTCTCTTCCTCTGATCAGACAGTCTCTCACCCTGTGTCTCTCTTCCTTGATCAGACAGTCTCTCACCCTGTGTCTCTCTTCCTCTGATCAGATAGTCTCTCACACTGTGTCTCTCTTCCTCTGATCAGACAGTCTCTCACCCTGTGTCTCTCTTCCTTTGATCAGACCGTCTCTCACCCTGTGTCTCTCTCCCTCTCATCAGACAGTCTCTCACCCTGTGTCTCTCTTCCTCTGATCAGACAGTCTCTCACCCTGTGTCTCTCTTCCTCTGATCAGACAGTCTCTCACCCTGTGTCTCTCTTCCTCTGATCAGACATTCTCTCACCCTGTGTCTCTCTTCCTCTGATCAGACAGTCTCTCACCCTGTGTCTCTCTTCCTCTGATCAGACAGTCTCTCACCCTGTGTCTCTCTTCCTCTGATCAGATAGTCTCTCACCATGTGTCTCTCTTCCTCTGATCAGACATTCTCTCACCCTGTGTCTCTCTTCCTCTGATCAGACAGTCTCTCACCCTGTGTCTCTCTTCCTCTGATCAGATAGTCTCTCACCCTGTGTCTCTCTTCCTTGATCAGACAGTCTCTCACCCTGTGTCTCTCTTCCTCTGATCAGACAGTCTCTCACCCTGTGTCTCTCTTTCTCTGATCAGACAGTCTCTCACCCTGTGTCTCTCTTTCTCTGATCAGACAGTCTCTCACCCTGTGTCTCTCTTCCACTGATCAGATAGTCTCTCACCCTGTGTGTCTCTTCCTCTGATCAGACAGT
The DNA here is from genome assembly GCF_027579735.1 of Bombina bombina. NCBI lineage: Eukaryota > Metazoa > Chordata > Amphibia > Anura > Bombinatoridae > Bombina > Bombina bombina. The sequence continues at coordinate 2,862,052 of NC_069503.1, forward strand.
CTCTCACCCTGTGTCTCTCTTCCTCTGATCAGACAGTCTCTCACCCTGTGTCTCTCTTCCTCTGATCAGACATTCTCTCACCCTGTGTCTCTCTTCCTCTGATCAGACAGTCTCTCACCCTGTGTCTCTCTTCCTCTGATCAGACAGTCTCCCACCCTGTGTCTCTCTTCCTCTGATCAGATAGTCTCTCACCCTGTGTCTCTCTTCCTCTGATCAGACATTCTCTCACCCTGTGTCTCTCTTCCTCTGATCAGACAGTCTCTCACCCTGTGTCTCTCTTTCTCTGATCAGACAGTCTCTCACCCTGTGTCTGTCTCCCTCTAATCAGACAGTCTCCCACCCTGTGTCTCTCTTCCTCTGATCAGATAGTCTCTCACCCTGTGTCTCTCTTCCTCTGATCAGACATTCTCTCACCCTGTGTCTCTCTTCCTCTGATCAGACAGTCTCTCACCCTGTGTCTCTCTTCCTCTGATCAGACAGTCTCTCACCCTGTGTCTCTCTTCCTCTGATCAGACAGTCTCTCACCCTGTGTCTCTCTTCCTCTGATCAGACAGTCTCTCACCCTGTGTCTCTCTTCCTTGATCAGACAGTCTCTCACCCTGTGTCTCTCTTCCTCTGATCAGACAGTCTCTCACCCTGTGTCTCTCTTCCTCTGATCAGACAGTCTCCCACCCTGTGTCTCTCTTCCTCTGATCAGATAGTCTCTCACCCTGTGTCTCTCTTCCTCTGATCAGACAGTCTCTCACCCTGTGTCTCTCTTCCTCTGATCAGACAGTCTCTCACCCTGTGTCTCTCTTCCTCTGATCAGACAGTCTCTCACCCTGTGTCTCTCTTTCTCTGATCAGACAGTCTCTCACCCTGTGTCTTTCTCCCTCTAATCAGACAGTCTCCCACCCTGTGTCTCTCTTCCTCTGATCAGATAGTCTCTCACCCTGTGTCTCTCTTCCTCTGATCAGACATTCTCTCACCCTGTGTCTCTCTTCCTCTGATCAGACAGTCTCTCACCCTGTGTCTCTCTTCCTCTGATCAGGCAGTCTCCCACCCTGTGTCTCTTTCCTCTGATCAGATAGTCTCTCACCCTGTGTCTCTCTTCCTCTGATCAGACAGTCTCTCACCCTGTGTCTCTCTTTCTCTGATCAGACAGTCTCTCACCCTGTGTCTCTCTTCCTTGATCAGACAGTCTCTCACCCTGTGTCTCTCTTCCTCTGATCAGACAGTCTCTCACCCTGCGTCTCTCTTCCTCTGATCAGACAGTCTCTCACCCTGTGTCTCTCTTCCTTGATCAGATAGTCTCGCACCCTGTGTCTCTCTTCCTCTGATCAGACAGTCTCTCACCCTGTGTCTCTCTTCCTCTGATCAGACAGTCTCTCACCCTGTGTCTCTCTTCCTTGATCAGACAGTCTCTCACCCTGTGTCTCTCTTCCTTGATCAGACAGTCTCTCACCCTGTGCCTCTCTTCCTCTGATCAGATAGTCTCTCACCCTGTGTCTCTCTTTCTCTGATCAGACAGTCTCCACCCTGTGTCTCTCTTTCTCTGATCAGACAGTCTCTCACCCTGTGTCTCTCTTCCTCTGATCAGACAGTCTCTCACCCTGTGTCTCTCTTCCTTGATCAGACAGTCTCTCACCCTGTGTCTCTCTTCCTTGATCAGACAGTCTCTCACCCTGTGTCTCTCTTCCTCTGATCAGATAGTCTCTCACCCTGTGTCTCTCTTCCTCTGATCAGACAGTCTCTCACCCTGTGTCTCTCTTCCTCTGATCAGACAGTCTCTCACCCTGTGTCTCTCTTCCTTGATCAGACTGTCTCTCACCCTGTGTCTCTCTTCCTTGATCAGACAGTCTCTCACCCTGTGTCTCTCTTCCTCTGATCAGACAGTCTCTCACCCTGTGTCTCTCTTCCTCTGATCAGACAGTCTCTCACCCTGTGTCTCTCTTTCTCTGATCAGACAGTCTCTCACCCTGTGTCTCTCTTCCTCTGATCAGACAGTCTCTCACCCTGTGTCTCTCTTCCTCTGATCAGACAGTCTCTCACCCTGTGTCTCTCTTCCTCTGATCAGACAGTCTCTCAGCCTGTGTCTCTCTTCCTCTGATCAGACAGTCTCTCACCCTGTGTCTCTCTTCCTCCTATCAGACATGTCTCCCAAGTGTATAGCTCTCCATGTCTCTCACTAACTTGCCTGTCTCATCATTTCTTTTGTCAGAAGAGGAATAATAATGGTTTATAATAAATTAGAGATTAGAGTCTAGAAAATGCTACAAGAGCTGGTGACACCTATCTATCAAGCTCCGAAGGAGCTTGACGGCCCTTGTTTCTGGTGAGTTTTCAGACTCGCCATAAACAGCAGTTATGAAGCAGCGGTCACAAAGACCGCTGCTCCATAATCTGTCCGCCTGCTCTGAGCAGGCGGACAGACATCGCCGGAAATCAACCCGATCAAGTACGATCAGGTTGATTGACACCTCCCTGCTGGTGGCCCATTGGCCGCGAGTCTGCAGGGGGCGGCGTTGCACCATCAGCTCTTGTGAGCTGAATACGGAGAGCGACAGTGCGGATCAGCTCCGCCAGACTTTGTTAAATAGATGCCAAAGGCTCAGAAAACAAGTTAGTTGGTACCAACCTCTTATTCCCTCAGCTTAGACACTCAATGCCCGTAATACACAATCAGGCCCATTTATCAAAGGGCTTGCGGACCTGATCCGACACTGCGGATCAGGTCCGCAAGACCTCGCTAAATGCGGAGAGCAATACGCTCTCCGCATTTAACATTGCACCAGCAGCTCACAAGAGCTGCTGGTGCAACGCCGCCCCCTGCTGACTCGCGGCCAATCGGCCACCAGCAGGGAGCTGTCAATCAACCCGATCGTATTCGATCGGGTTGATGTCTGGCGATTCCTGTCCGCCTGTTCAGAGCAGGCGGACAGGGTTATGGAGCAGCCGCCTTTAGACCGCTGCTTCATAAGTTGTGTTTCTGGCGAGTCTGAAGACTCGCCAGAAACACGGCCCTTCAAGCTCCATACGGAGCTTGATAAATGGGCCTGTAAGCCTGGAAATGTCTCTCTATCCTTGTCCTCGCTCATCTGTCCCTTCCATAGTGAATATGCTCATATAATAACTTCTAGACTGGAGTCACGTGAGTGCTTGTACAAACTTAGTTAGCCTAAAGTTCCATAACTTTCTCATATTTGTACCTGGAATCAATGCTGTCTTTTATCTCCCCAGCGTTCCTCTTCACAGAATCTGCTTCTTGCTGTGATGGTATCTGTGTGTCACTGTCTGTCTGCTGTGACTGTCTGTGTGTCACCAGCCACTTGCTGTGATGGTCTCTGAGTGTCACTTGCCTACTGTCTGCTGTGATGGTCTCTGAGTGTCACTGGCCGTCTGCTGGGATGGTCTCTGTGTCACCAGCCACTTGCTTTGATGGTCTCTGAGTGTCACTTGCCTACCGTCTGCTGGGATGGTCTCTGTGTCACCAGCCACTTGCTGTGATGGTCTCTGAGTGTCACTTGCCTACCGTCTGCTGGGATGGTCTCTGTGTCACCAGCCACTTGCTGTGATGGTCTCTGAGTGTCACTTGTCTGCTGTGATGGTCTCTGAGTGTCACCAGCTGTCTGCTGTGACTGTCTGTGTGTCACTGGCCATCACCTTCTAGGGTTCACAAGTCAGTTTATAATGTGTGTGGGTGGGAGCAGGTAGGTGTGTCTCATTACAGGTTGTCATGAGAATATTTATATAATTAGCTACCATTTCCAAGATCCAAAGTGAAATTCCCAGATAGTTTGAAGTGTCCTTATGTCAGCATCAGATAATTGGGAGGTTTAATCAGCTATGTGAGACGCCTCTTTTATGGAGCAGAATTACACCTGACAAGAAGCACTCAGCACGTCTGACAGTTTCCCTATTAACTGGAACACCTTAAACCCTCTTTAATCTGCGCCTTTTATCTCCCTGACTAACCCTACAGGCGTGCTGTACATCGTAATGCTTCTCAGTTGCAACACGCATAGTGGCAGGAAATGTATTGAAGCCTTAATTGTGTTTCACAGTAGTAAAATAATTCATTGCGTAGCATATTTACACATATCTATATATGTTTGTGTAGGTAGAACATACATATTACACACATTATATATACAACCTTGAAAGCTGGTGGCATAGCCATATTGTGTGC